>NC_059341.1:85921694-86184194 GCF_018350155.1 Leopardus geoffroyi
CTGCAATAAACATGGGGGTGCATATATCTTTTTGAATTAGTATTTCTGATAAATACTCAGAAGTGGAATTACTGGATTGTATATTTCCATTTTAAAATTCTTGAGGAAACTCCACACTTGGAATTCCTCTAGATCTGAGTTCCATGAGTGCATGGGTTGCATCTACTTTGGGTATATAACCGGTACTCATAAATATTCATTGACAAAAGGGTTAGGTGAATAAGGACCCTTCTGTAAATATCATAACACATCCTAAGGTCTGAAACATAAAGTCATCCATTTAAATTTTACTATGCAGTAAGGATAAAACATATCAGAAGACTTCTGGGGGAAGATGGCAGGGTAGAAGGACCTTAGGCTTACCTTGTTCCACAGATACAACTAGGTAACACTCACATCTGTGTAAATAACCAGAAAATGACTCAAAGACTGGCAGAATTAACTCCACAATTAAATATAGAGAAAAGGTCACATTGAAGAGGGTAGGAAGGATGAAGATGTGGTTGGAAACTAAACAGACTTGCACGACTGTCTATAGGAGAAAGGCACACCACAGTACAGGGAGGGGAAAGAAATAGGCCCCCATACTAGAAAAAAAAAAAACCCCACAATTCCCATAATGTTTGGCTTTGAAAACCAGAGGGGCTAGATTTCGTGAGTTCTAACAACAAGTGGGATTTTAAACCTGGAATTAAAAAAAAAATCAGCAGAGAAAGCTGTGGAAGAGCTGATGGGCTACAAGAAACTGAGTTCTCACTGTTAAAGAGACAGCACAACAAATAGCCCATGGAGATACAAGACAGAAACATCAGTATGAAAGGTGCCTAGAGAGATCATATGGGAGAGGGAGTTATTTACTAACCTCAGAGTGAATCCTACCAAGAAAAAAAATTTACTGGGAACTCCCCCAGGAGCAAAGGAACTGGAAGGTGCCATTTCCATCCCCTGCACAGCAGTGTAAACACACTGCCACCTCCCAGATTCCCATTCTAACTTGCTAATACTGTCACCTTGCCCACCCACCCTGTGCTTCCAGCAATCTCCTTCAGTCCCAGTGCTGCAGAGCCCCTTCCCTAGAGGACTAGGGGGCACACAAAGCTGGCTAGCACTGTTCCATGCTGCAATACCCATGTGCTGTGCTTCAGCGGATCTGCCCTTTCCAATACTGTCTTGGCCAGAGCCCATACAGGGTGGCACCACAGGCCTGACAGTGTGCAAGCAGCCATGACAGTGGCCAGCACCACTCTAAGTGACTCCTGCCTCAGAGAGAGGGAAAGAACCACATACATCAGTTAGATACAGGACCTAGCAATGGACTGGAGGCAGACAATAGGTCTGACTGCAGGCCCTGCCCACACTTGAGAGCTTCTCAGGAGACAACACAGGGAAATCACCCTGCAGTTTGGTGCTACTACATCTCTGGCAAATGCCTGGTCTGACTCAACCAAAGCCCAAAGTGTTCCCAGACTGTCCCACTAACACCATAAAACCAAACATTGCCCATAAGAGGCAAAGAGAGCCATTGCAGACTGGACTGAAGAAAAAAGCAGCTCAGCCACAACAGCAGGGCATCACATAGAGGAGACACCCTTGAAGTACCATGATCTGGTGAACAGTGGACCCTGCATGGCAGGGCACTATAGGACCTCTTCTTCATAAACCCTTACTTTCAAGTGCAGGAAACATAGTTGTCTATCCTAACACACAGAAACAGACACAGAGAATTAGACAAAATAAGGAGACAGGGGAATATGTCCCAAATGAAAGAATAGGACAAAAATCACAGTGAGAGACCAAAGTGAAACAGATAATTAAGTAATATGCCTGATAGAGAATTTAAAGTAATGATAATGAAGGTATTTACTGGACTTGAGAAAAGAGTAGAGGACATCAGTGAGACCCTTAAAATAACACAAAAAAGAACTAATCAGAGATGAACACAATAAATGAAATTAAAAATATACTAGATGGAATAAATAGTATACTAGATGAAACAGAAGGAAGAATCAGCAACCAGAAGGACAGACTAATGGAAAGTAACCAAGCTGAGCAGGTGAGAGAAAAAAATATGTAAAACAGGAATAGGCTTAGGGAACTCAAGGACACCACTGAGCATAATAGCATTTGCATTAAAGGAATCCCAGCAGAAGAGAAAGAAAAAGAGGCAGAAATTTTAATCTGAAGAAATAATAGTTGAATACTTTACAAATCTGAGGAAGGAAACAGAAATCCAGATGCAGGATGCACAGAGAGTCCCCAACAAAATCAACCAAGGAGGTTCACATCAAGACACATAGTAATTAAGATGGTAAAAAAATAGTGAGAAAGAGAATTTTAAAAGCATCAAGAGAAAAGAAAGCACTACATAGTAGGGAAACCCCCCGTAAGGCTATCAGCTGATTTTTCAGCAGAAACTCTGAAGGCCAGAGGGAATGGAATTATATATTCAAAGTGCTGAAAGGAGAAAATCTGTAGCCAAGAAAATTTTATCCATCAAGGCTATCATTTCGAATAGAAGGAGAGATAAAGAGTTTCCCAGACAAACAAAAGTTAAAGAAATTCATGATCACTAAAACAGCCCTATAAGAAATGGTAAAGGGACACTTTGAGTGGAAAGAAAAGACTCATAAGCAAGAGTAAATTAAGTAGGAAACACAAAAGCAGTAAAAATAAGTGTATCTGTAAAAATAAGTCAAGGACTCACAAAATAAAAGGGTGTAAAGTATGACACCATATACCTAAAGTAGAAGGAGGAGAGGAGTAAATGATTTCAAACATAAACAACCATCAACTTAGTATAGACTGCTATATGCAGAAGATGTAATATACAAACCAAATGTTAACCACCATTCAACAACCAGTAATAGATAAGTAAAATATAGAGAAAGGAATCCAAGTATATCACTAAAGAAAACCAAATAAACATGACAGAAGAGAGTACGAGAAGAAAGGAACAGAGAAAAACTACAGAAACAACCATAAAACAAGTAGCAAGATGGCAATAAATAAATACCCAGCAATAATTACTTTGAAAGCAAATGGGCTAAACACTTCAATAAAATGACATAGGGTGATGTAATGGATTAAAAAAAACATAAGACCCATATATATGCTGCCTACAAGAGACTCATTTCAGACCTAAGATACATGCAGCTTGAAAGTGAGGGAATGGAGAAACATTTGTCATGCAAATAGTTGTGGAAAAAAGCCAGGGTAGCAATACTTATATTGGACAAAACAACCCTTAAACAGGGATTGTAACAAGAGACAAAGAAACCCACTATATAATTATTCAAGGGATAATCCAACAGGAAGATATAACAATTGTAAATATTTATACACCTAAACTGGAAGCACCCAAATACTTAAAGCAGTTAATATAAAATAACAGATATTATTACAGTAATAGTAGGAGACTCTTATATCCATGGACACCCCACTTATATCCATGGACAGATCACCCAAAAGAAAATCAACAAGGAAACAGTGGTTTTGAATAACTCATGGACTAGATGGATTTAACACATATATTCAGAACAGTCCATACTAAAACAACATAATACACATTCTTTCAAGTGCACATGGAACATTCTCCAGAATTGGTCACATATTAAGTCACAAAATAAGTATCAATAAATTCAAAAAGATCAAAGTTTTTCCATGCATCTTTTCTGACCATAATGGTATGACACTAGAAATCAACCATAAGAAAAAAGCCTGGGAAGAACACAAATACTTGGAGGTTAAATAACATGTAACTAAAGAATGAATGGATCAATGAAGAAATTGAAGAGGAAATTTAAAAAAATGCATGGAGACAAATGAAAATGAAAACACAATGGTTCAAAAATCTTTGGAATGCAGCCAAAGCTGTTCTAAGAGGGAAGTTTCTGGCAATACAGGTCTCCCTCAAAGGAAATAGAAAAAGAACAACAAACAAAACCCAAAACAGGCAGAAGAAAGGAAATTATAAATATTAAATCAGAAATAAATGAAATCAAAACTGAAAACACCAAAAGAACAGATCAATGAAACCAGGAGCTGGTTCTTTGAAAAGATCAACAAAATTGATAAACTTTTAGCCAGATTCATCAAAAAAATATGAGAAGACTCAAAATCAGAAATGAAAGAGGAGAAATAACAGCTTACACTACAGAAATACAAAGAATTATAAGAGGGATGTTATGAAAAGTAATATGCCAACAATTTGGACAACCTAGTAGAAATGGATAAATTTCTAGAAACACATAACCTCCCAAAATTGAATCAGAAAGAAATAGAACATTTCAACAGACTGATTACCAGCAATGAAATTGAATCCGTAATCAAAAAACTCCCAACAAAAAAAAAGTCCAGGGCCAGATAGCTTCACTGATGAATTCTACCAAACATTTAATGTGAGTTAATACCTATTCCCAAACTATTCCAAAACATGGAAGAGGAATGAAATCTTCCACATTCATTCAATGAAGCCTGCATTACCCTGATACCAAAAGCAGATGAAGACATACAAAAAAAAATTTTTTAAGATAAATACAGGCCAATATCTCTGATGAATATAGATGCAAAAGTCCTCAACAAAATGCTAGCAAACTGAATCCAACAGTACATTGAAAATATCATTCATTGAGGCACCTGGATGACTCCGTTGGTTGAATGTCCAACTCTTCTTTTCTGCTCAGGCTTTTCTGATCAAGCCCTGTGTTATGCTCTGCACTCAGCATGGAGCCTGGTTAACATTCTCTCTCTCTTTCTCTTTCACTCTTTCTCCCTCTCCCTCTGCCCCTCCTCCCTGATTGCATTCTCTCTCTCTCCCTCTGCCTTTCTTCCCTACTTGGGCCCTCTTTCTAAAAAGCAAACAAACAAGTAAAAATATCATTCATCACACTCAAGGAGGATTTATTCCTAGGATGCAAGGGTGGTTCAATATTTGCAAAACAATCAATGGGATACATCACATTAACAAGAGAAAGAGTAAAAACCGTATGATCATTTCAATAGATGCAGAAAAAGAATTTGACGAAGTATAATATCCATTCATGATAAAAACCCTCAACAGAGTAAGTTTAGAGGGACTATACCTCAACATAATAAAGGGCATATGAAAAACCCACATCTACCATCATACTCAATGGTGAAAACCTGAAAGCTTTCCCCCTAAGATGAGGAACAAGAAAAGGAAGTCCACTCTCACCATTTTTATTCAACATGGTACCAGAAGTCCTAGCCACAGGAATCAGACAAGAAAAAGGAATACAATGCATCCAAAATGGTAAGGATAAGTAAAATTTTCATTATTTGCAGATGTCATAATACTATATATAGAAAACTCTAAAGACTCCACCAAAAAAACTACTAGAACGGATAAAGGAATTCAGTAATTTCACAGGATATAAAGTCAATGTACAGAAATCTGTTGAATTTCTATACACTAATAATGAAACAGCAAAAAGAGAAATTAAGAGAACAATTCCATTTACAACTATACCAAAAATTAAAAAAAATGCATAGTAATAAACTTAACCAAGGTGGTGAAAGACCTGTACTCTGAAAACTATAAACCACTTATGAAGGAAATTGAAGACAACACAAAGAAATGGAAAGATATTCTATGCTCATGGATTGGAACAACAAATATTGTTAAAATATTGTACTACCCAGAGCAATCTACAGATTTAATACAATCCCTATCAAAATACCAATAGCATTCTTCACAGAATTAGAACAAATAATTCTAAAATTTCTATAAGCACACACACACACACACACACACACACACACACACACACACACACACACATGAATGGCCAAAGCAGTCTTGAAAAAGGAAAACAAACTGGAGGTATATTTCAAGTTATAATACAAAACTATAGTAATCAAAATAGTATGGTGCTGTCACAAAAGTAGACACATATCAGTAGAACAGGAAAGAAAACCCAGAAACAAACACATGATTATATGGTCAATTAATCTTTAACAAATGAGGAGAGAATATGCAATGGGACAAAGACAGTCTCTTCAACAAATGGTGTTGGTAAAACTTGACAGCTGCATGTAAAAGAATTAAACTGGACCACTGTTTTACATCATACACAAAAATAAACTCATAATGGATTAAAGGCCTAAATGTGAGACCTGAAACCATAAAATTCCAAGAAGCAGCACAGGCAGTAATTTCTCTGACATGGGCCATGGCAAAATTTTTCTAGAAATGTCTCCTTAAGCAAAGGAAATAAAAACAAGAAACTATTGGGACTATATCAAAATAAAAAGCTTCTACACAGTGAAGGAAACAAGCAACAAAGCTAAAAAGTTAACCTGATGAATGGGAAAAGATATTTGCAAATGACACAGCCAATAAAGATTTAGTATCCAAAATATGTAAAAAACTTATACAATTCAATACTAAAAAAAAATAATCCAATTAAAAATAGGCAGAAGACATGAACAGACATTTTTCTTCAATGAAGACATCCAGATGGCCAACAGACACATGAAAAGATGCTCAACACCACTTATCATTAGGGAGATGCAAATCAATACCATAATGAGATATTACCTCACACCTGTCAGAATGGATAAAATAAAAATAAAAAAAGAAACAACAAGTATTGGTGAAGATGTGGAGAAAAAGGAACCCTTTTACACTGCTGATGGGAATGCAAACTGATACAGCCACTGTGAAAAACAGTATGGAGATTTTTTAAAAAGTTAAAAATAAAACTATGCTACAATCCAGTAATCACACTACTGGTATTTATGCAGAGAATATAAAAACAGTAATTCAGAAGAATATATACACCCCTATGTTAATTGCAACATTGTTTACAACAGCCATTTTTTTGGAAGCAGCCCATATTTCTACTGATAGATGAATGGATAAAGAAGTGTGTGTGTGTGTGTGTGTGTGTGTGTGTGTGTGTGTGTATTCGATGAAACAGTATTCAACCATAAAAAGAGTGAAATCTTGCCATTTGCAGCAACATGGGTGGAACTAGAGAGAATAATAGTAAATGAAATAAGTCAGAGAAAGACAAATACCATATGATTTTACTCATATGTGGAATTTAAGAAAAAAAATGAACAAAGGGAAAAAAAAAGACATATCAAGAAACAGACTCTTAACTATAGAGAGCAAACTGATGGATACCAGAAGGGAGGTGGGAGGGGAGGTGATAAGGATTAAAGAGTACACTTATCATGATGAGCAATGAGTAATGTATAGAATTGTTGAATCACTATATTGTACACCTGAAAATAATACAACACTATACAGGGTTAACTATACTGGAATTAAAATAAGAAAACTGAATAGAAATTTTTAAAAGTCAAATTATGGTACAGCCATTAAAAAAGAATAAAACATCAAAATTTGAATTTAAATAGTTATTTAACTAGACTTTTAACATACATATTTGCTTCTTTAAGAAAATTTACATAAAAAATTAAAAATGAAAGTTTATGTAAGGAGACTAAGTAGAAAGTCATTGATACAATACTACAATGACTCTATGTTACTGAAGGAAGGCAGATCATGAACAATGGCATATAAAGGTAAGTTTGAGCTCTAGTGAATTTCTTGTCCCAGTTTTCATGATAAAGCTTACCTTGGTATCACTTTTGATATAGATGTCAGTAAAAAAAACCCTTACCATTAGAAGTATTTCACACATTACTTGACTAGATATACAAGATCCTAGGCATGTGTTTTGAGAGAGGTACAAACAAGAGTGTCCTGTAAATTATAGAAGAGTAAATTATGGGATTAGAAAACAGATTAAGAGGAGGTTTTGAAAGCTTTGAATGCTGCTCCCTTAAATTGTATGGAAAGCATTTTTTGGAATGGAATGGTTTAGTGTGTTAATATGCAATTTAAAATTTTATAGTGTATTGAGTTCAAAATGTTTCTTTATTTCTGAGGAAAGTAGACATTTATAGTTGACCTTTTGCAATGATATGTTCCTTGAATTTAGGTGAGAAGTTCATAAAGATAAATTGTTCTCAAGTGTCATTCACTTTACAAAGGACACCATAATAAGGAGACAACTCAAAAGTCAGAATATGACACGAGGGCATTATATAGAGAATCAATATTAGAGTAAGATAATTGTTGAAACAAGTGAAAGAAAGAGTGGCTATGAAATTCTTTATATTTGTGGTTTTCATGCTACATACCATTTTAGTTATCAAAAAATCCATCTGATTACCTGATTTATCCATACCTACTTGTCACTGAAAAAAAAACTATCATTGTATGAATAACTATAGCAGCATATGGTTTGGGTTTTTACTTTACTTACAGAGAAATTTGGCATTCTTTTATTATTTTAATATTTACAGTAATCCTTAAAGTTGCAATCTCATCTCATCACCCATCACAGAGCTCCATTTTTAAACTGAGAACAGATGCCCATAGGAAGATAGTTTGAACTATGTCACAAACATATATTAGAGTTTAACAAGTACAATATGTCTTGTAAGAAATCATGTTCATCTATGTGCCTTCTAGCTTTTACTTTTCTTCTCTTAATAATCTGTATTCGATAGAAACTTAAGAGGAAGGTGAAAAGTCTACAGAAAAACATGGAAATTTTAAGAACTCTGTTAGCATACTGTTTAAGCAGGCCAATGCCATCTGTCACAATATTTAATTAAAACATTGTACGTTGTCAGTTTTCTTTCTTTTTAACCATATGTTTTTGATAAGTTATTTTATATACATTTTTCATCAAGCCTATAATAAATTTATGTCTTCCTTTCCTATTTGAATGCTATTTTAACCTCACAGCAATAACACAAAATCACTCAGAACACATCACAGCAACTTTTTGGTGGCAATAATTGAGTTTGCTTCTACTTATGGGACAGCCTTTTGCCATTAGTACACTCATAATCCATACACCATTAAATACTTCAAAATCTAAATTTTAATTTTGTTTAAATCTACTGGTGCCATCCTTTTTTGTTCAGTGTGCCTGGGTTTTGTCTTTCTGATAAAAATTTTGGATCTTGTACTTTGATTGAGTGGGTTCAGAATATATGGTAATTGTAGAATCCTTTGAAGCAGAAATAATACTTGGATCTTTAATACTTAAGATCTTTTACATTTCTTAGCATATACTCTACCCAACAAATAAACTGTGTAGAAGTGTTGTGTGTTTTAGTAAGCTTGGAAAACACTGGCATAGTTCTTTGTTCAACAAATCATTTTAATTCTAAGACTCTGATAATCCTATAGTGAAGAAATCTATTCACATTGCCCAAAACTATTTTACCATACGCATCATATTTTCAGCAATTTCTATTAAACTCTGGAATTGAAATTGTAGGGACACTTTGGGAAATACTAATACGGTAAATTGTTTTCACTTTATAAATGAATCAAATGAAACCCCATTAGTGGTGATATAATACCATCACTAAGATAGTTATTGGCGGAATTGGGAGTAGACTCCGGCTCTTTTGCCTCTCACTCTTGACCACAGGCTCATGTTCTTAAAGAAGACAGATATGTATGCAAGTTCATGAAACAATCAGTGGACTCTTTAAAATTACACCATATATAAAACAGATGGCTGAGCTAATGCTGTGATTTAACTAAGTTTATGTTTAATATCACTTTTAATGATTTTAAAAATATTTAAAATTTTTCTCACTGACATTTAAGAAAGATAGTAAAGTAGTCCACTTGTAAAACCAGGTGAGATTTATGGCATACTCTCAGTTTGGCCATGGCAAGTGACTTGAAATTAGTTTCTAGATGGGAGGATAAGTCAAATATAGTGTATATAATGAGACTATATTCCAGTAAAATATCCAGCAGAGACTTTTTATTTTAGTCAGAGAAAAAATGGAGAAATGCTGTTGGGATGGTTGTATAATTTGGTGGATTAGATAACTCAAAAGAAGCTTTTTTACACTTTTCTTAATCCTGTCCTATTCCATACTTTTGTCAATAACTAGGAAGCAAATATAAAAGGGTAACTTATAAAAATTGCTGATGAGGGGTGCCTGGGTGGCTCAGTCGGTTAAGCGTCCGACTTCGGCTCAGGTCATGATCTCGCGGTCTGTGGGTTCGAGCCCCACGTCGGGCTCTGTGCTGACAGCTCAGAGCCTGGAGCCTGTTTCAGATTCTGTGTCTCCCTCTTTCTCTGACTCTCCCCTGTTCATGCTTTCTCTCTCTCTCTGTCTCAAAAATAAATAAATGTTAAAAAAATTTTTTTTAAATTGCTGATGGTATAAAGTTCAAAGAAACTGTGAATTAGAAATCAGAATGTGGGTTTCAAAATGTTTGGACAAGCTATAGCCATTCAATGTATTGAATCTAACATGATAAAATTCAGTTGGGATAAATGTAAAGTTTTGATGATCTGTAGAAAGCAAAGGAAACAAATTAAGCATAGTCTTCTGCAAATCCAGGATGGGGAAATGTTCATCTTTGAGGTCAAGTGCAAAAGTGTGATGAAGATCATCTACTGAATTGTACTCCAGACTTTCAAGGGTGGTGAAAGTTGAGAGAAAAAGGGAGGAAGCAGTATGGTGTAATGAAAAGAAGATAGGCTTCAGAATTAGGAGCTCAGGATTTGGTGTACATGTACAAATTACAGATCCGTTACTTACCAGTACACAGATGGGCTGTGCCTTGGTATTGAAGAATACTCAGACCTTCATTGAACACTACTTCCCTCCTGCCTATCCAATCTGAAGAGCAAGATCAGAAAGGATTAAACTCTTTTCAAATCATTTAACTATAACCTAGAAGAAAACAAAATGATCCAGCACTAAAAGAAGTAAAAGTGATTCTGTGTATCATCTAATAAAAAAATTCCAGGCATCCTTGCTAATGGACTAGGTGTAGTAAGAAGAGGTGAGGCACTTAAATGGCAGGGTCAATAATGACTCTGAATATTCAAGCAACAATGTGTACAGTGGTGTCCTTGACTGAAATGGGGAGACAGGAATGATGTGAGTAGAACAAAGTTGGAGCAAACTATAGTCAATACAGGTGGAGTTGACAAATATGCAATTGGATATGTGAGTTAGTAGCTCAAAGGAGAATCTGGGGTGCCTGGGTGGCTCAGTTGGTTGAGCGACCGACTTTAAAACTCTAAAACAAAGCCACAAAAACTATCAAACTGGAGTGAGGGGGCAAATTCCATCTTCTGAAGCTATAGAAAAGGTGACATATTGGGGCACCTGGGTGACTCAGTCAGTTAAGCATCCAACTTCAACTTTGGCTCAGGTAATGATCTTGCAGCTTGTGGTTTTGAGCCCCACGTTGGGCTCTGTGCTGACAGCTCAGAGCCTGGAGCCTGTTTCGGATTCTGTGTCTCCCTCTCTCTCTGCCCCTCCCCCACTCATGCTCTGTCTCTCTCTGTCTCAGAAATAAACATTAAAAAAAATATTTTTTTTAAAAGGAGTATCTGGAGCCAGAAATATACATTTAGAAATTTTTAAAACACAATAGCTTATCAGAAATGGAACTATGGACTTTTTCCTAGAAACATTAATAAGAAGTAAACATATTTTGCTGTTTGTCTATTGGCTGTTAGGTGTTTTTGCAATAAAATTTCTAATATAAACTAAAAACTTCTAGGCATGCAAAGGAGCAGGAAAATATGATCCATAATGATGAGAAAAATTTAAGTATCAAAACCAACCTAGTACTGATAAGTTTAAAATTATTATGAATAATTCTTTAAACTTTATAAAGATTTTACATTTGTACTTTGTAAATTCATTTTGCTGGTTTGGGTAAATATTGAAAGTTTTAAATCTTTGTTCTATTATCCATTGTTTAACACTTATTTTCAAGAAATGTAAATCATTTTTTTTCTTTATTCAAATTTTTCTTAAGCTGCTTTTTTGGTCATACATTGTGTTATGGAGAATGCACATATTTAGTAGATTCAATTCTTTCCTTCTCAGAATCTATAGTGTGAAGGGAAGATTAGCAAGGGATTTTAATTTGTTTAAAACAGTGCTTTAAGTGCTGATATATTAATTATGTGAACATAGGGGAGAGAGTGACTGCTGCTTTCATAGAACAATTTTAATAGTTTATATACATTAAATGACCCTAGACCGAATCTTTAAGGATACTCAGAATTTATCCAAGGGTACTACCTTAGGTCTGTTTTCTTAGAAGCAGGTTGTCAGATGAAGATTCCTATGAAATTGATTTATTGAGGAGGGCTCTCAGGAGCAGGGGAAAGAAGGAAACAGGATAGTGTAGAAGAAAACTAAATAAGGATTCAGATTCTATTAGAGATTAGCATCAGTCTAGTCCATGGGGCATTCTGAAGCATGAATTGCACTATTTGCTTCTATCTTGAAGCAAAAGTGCCATCTTTTGTACCCTGATGACAGTCACTAATTGGTTATCACCTCAGTAGTTCAGGTTGTCACTTCAGGAAGTGGAGTTAATTTCCTAGCCAAGGCAGCTCCTGTTCAGCCAAGGACAATTCTCCAGAGAAGAGGACAGCTGTGAGCCAATAGCACAGAAGTTGAGGGTTCTGTCCACCCACTCATTAAGAAAGGATCTGGACAGAACATCAGAAACATTAACTATTTCAATAAAAACAGGAAGCATACTTGAGACTAAAAACAACAGCATGTGGGAGACATGAATGTGTGTAACAACAGGCCACATTTGGGATTCTGTTAGCATATATGATGTATATAATATAAGATAATGCATAATACATAAATATACATATATATCATAATACATATATATACAACATATATAATGAGAAATACGACAGGAACAATAAGCAAATATCACCAATGGCCTTGAAAAATGAACAAAGTTTAGATTTCAGTCTCCAGGTAGTATAAATCTGCTTTTCTTCTTGACAAAAATGGACAAAAATATTCAATAGAACAGGATGCTGTAGCATGTTCGTAAAGACCCCTTTCCTGTTTGCTCCATGAGTCAGTTTTCTTGGAATTATTTGTTAAGTAGTCTATAAAATTACATAAATAGTCTCATATTCTCCATAGGAGTAACATTAAAAAGTTTTTGAGATAATATTTAGTATAGGTTTTTAAGAAACTGTCCTTCAGGAATTTTTAAACTTCCAAGAGCAGAAAATTTCCACTCATATTTAAAGAATGATGAAAATAAATACAGTTGACCCTTTAACAACCACCCACGCAGTAAAAAAATCTGCATATAACTTTTGGCTGCCCCCAAATTTAACCACTAATAGCATACTGTTGACCAGAAGCCTTATGGATAAAATAGTCAACACATATTTGTATCTTATATGTATTTTACACTGTATTCTTATAATAAAGTAAGCTAGAGAAAAGAAAATGTTATTATGAAAACCATAAGGAAGAGAAAATACATTTATAGTACTATATTAAATTTACTGGAAAAAAATCCACATGTAAATGGATCCATGCAGTTCAAACTTATGTTGTTCAAGGATCAACTGTATACTAATCTACATAGTCAAAAGACCTCAGAGGCAAGTACCTCCAGGATTGATAAATTCATCTCCTGAATAATGTCATCAAGGTCCCAGTTTGTTAACTTCCTACCCTGCCACACCCACTGTGTCATTGATCTTTCAAGAACTCAATACAATTATCCCAGTTTTGGTCACAATAATCAGATAATGCAACATTCAGTGGAAGGGGATACTTCCTCCTATGTTTCACTTTTTTATTTCTAGCATTGTCTTTCACAAAAGAACCTGAATAGACTTCCCTCATATTTTATTGGCTGGAATTATATTGCATCCATGCCAAAACCAATCACTAAGAAGAGAACTGGCACCCCCATGGTTGGCTTCAACAAATCACAGTTGAATATAGTTGTTTCTATGTTTAGACATGGTTTCAACGTACATTAAGCACAGTCCCATGAAAAAAATCAAGACTCTATTAGGAAGATAAGAGTAAATGTTCAGTAGACAACTAACAGTGCTACTATGACATAAAAATTAAAAACAAAAGAAAAATAATGCAAAAATCAAAATAAGACTGGGAAGACTATGTTGGTATGACTGATTATAATGAGCACATGTTAGTTTCAAATAATCATGACACTATCTTGGAAACCATCTCTCAGGCATCTCTGTTTGGAGCATAGACAAATATATCCACATTGATATGCCACAAACATAATGCCAGAAATGAAATAAAATAATGCCAGAAGAGAGGCAGCTTTCTGTTCTAGATTCGCTCTTCACTGATATGTGGTGGAAAGACTCTCAACCATAACAAATGGCCAATAATAGCCTGGCAGCCATTGCCAATATACTGTCTCCCTTCTAAAAAAATAAAATAAAAAACAACATAATTTTTCCTGGTATTTGAAGGGATTAAAATAAGATATATGTTATCCAAACTTCCTTTCCAAATATTAAATCTTCCATGGAATTATGAGACTGAATCCAAAATCAATGAGGAACAAATGGTCAACCAAAGAAAGTACTTACTGGAAAGCAGACTCAAAAAGCCTACTCTTTGCAATAGTAAGAGCTAACATTTGTGGAATGTTGGCCAAGTGCCAGTTTCTCTGCTAAGTACTTTTCACCATTTGTAAATATAATCTTCAAATACTTAGGTAAGTGCAATTTCTGTACCCATTTAGCGGAGGAGAGAAGTGAAATGTTGACGCGTGAAGTTACATGTTCTAAATCCTGCAGCTAGAAAGTGTCAGAGCCATGTGTTAAACTTGCACATTTGGATTTGAGAGGCCAGGGGCTTAACTACTGCACTATTTAACTTTCAGTAATGAACCTCATGATGGAAACTGGGAGGATTTGGAGCCAGGGGTAGGGAATTAAAGACATGGGATCTGGAAAGACCCTTAAGTTCTGGGAACCTAACATGAGTGAATTTCTTACTGTTACATGTGTCCTTTATTGTGGAGGGCTTTAATAAGGGCACTTTTTGCTTATTACAAAATATTTTTAATTGTGAAGTATCCCTTAGACACAACCTTTATCTTGGGTTTTAGAACCAAAGATACCCTTGTTCTAAAACAAGGATATCACTAGATAAGATCTGGGATTTAGAACAAAATATCTCTAGACCTGAATTCTCCACAGACTGCATTCAAATATTAAAATATTAGTAAGATCCTATGCATAATTAAATCTTTTAATATAAATTGTATTAATGTAATGAAAAAACTGGTTGTCCTCCTGAGATAAATTATTTTATTATTATCATTAATTCTTAATAACAAATCAAAATCTGGTATTGGGCATATGAAAAAGTTACTACCATTCATTAACATTCAAATTCATAACATTCCTACTCTATGCCAATACTATATTGGGTGCTAAGAATAGAAAATAAAATAAGATCTAAGTTTTGCATTAAGTGCTTACCATCTTTTTAAAAATTTATATTTATTTTGCAGAGAGACGGGGGAGAGGACAAGTGAGGGAGGGGCAAAGAGAGAGGGAGGTACAGAATCTGAAGCAGGCTCCAGGTTCTGAGCTGTCATCACAGAGTCCGAGGCGGGGCTCAAACTCACTAACCGTGAGATCATGATGTGAGCTGAAGTCGGAGACAAAGGACTGAGTCACCCAGGCGCCCCAAGTGCTTACCATCTTTTATGGAGAGATACAATAGAGTTATCATTGGCATTATAGGTTAAACTGCAAAATGGCTGAGAAATCTTCATTTTTGAAAGACACAGAAAACAGAATACACAATAGGGTATGCCTAGGAGCTTGAGATACCAGGTATTTCTATTATCTGTTGCTCCATAACAGACTGCCCCTAAAACTTAGTTGCTTAACACATGATCATCTATTTGCTTGTAAGAGGAGCTGAGCTCATCTGGGATGACTCGATGCTACTTTAGGTGGTGTCAGCTGTGTTCATGTACACATTGGGCTTAATTTGTGTTGGAAAGGACCTGCACCTCTCGACATCGGCAATAGACAGTCCCATTCAGAGAGCAGGAGGCATAGAGTCGCTGGATCATGGCAATTCTGAAATATAGCCAGATCTCCCTATGCCTATTGCTATCTCAAGGACTGTTCCTTTATTAGATCCAACTTTGCTTCCTGAGTGGTTCTCTAATCCACTGTGCTTCACAACTCTTGACTCTGCCCTCTGAGAAATCTTTTCTCTCTCATAAAAAATAGCTGAGTAGGTTTCTCATCTAGCTTCCTGCCTATAGAGGTAGAGCCCAGAATCTAATTCTGCTTGTGAGCTGTCTCTGTTCCTGATATATTCTTTTTTTTTAAATGCCATAGGTTTTCTATGAATTAGATTATATTCTACTCCATTAGACAAAAGTCACATACACAATTCTTTTCTTTTTGAGATCTCCTTTCCCAGTCATCTTTAGAAGTATTTTGGAGGGGCGCCTAGGTGGCTCAGTTGGTTAAGCATCCGACTTTGGCTCAGGTCAAGATCTCATGGTCCATGAGTTCAAGCCCCGCATTGGGCCCTCTGCTGACAGCTCAGAGCCTGGAGCCTGCTTTGGATTCTGTGTCTCCCTCTCTCTGACCCTCCCCTGTTCATGCTCTGTCTCTCTCTGTCTCAAAAATAAATAAACATTAAAAAAATATTTTTTAAAAAAGGAAGTATTTTGGAATTAGGCTTTCCTGAAATTACGACTTTACAATTCTAAGAGGTCTTCTGTGAAAATGAGAGGGTCTAATAGACATTGTCTTGATTATTTCAAAGGTCATATAACCTTGATGGGATGTTTACTCTGGAACAATTTCTTTCTCTGAGAATTTTTTTTTTGTCTATAAGCAATGGAGATGTGAAATAGTTTTTATTTTCCAACTCAGAGATCTTGGCTTCTCTGTATTTCTTCTATTTTTGCTTGAAAACTTAGCAGTTCTCTTCTTAGCTCATCTCTTTTTCCCTGCATTTCATTACATACCATTAAAAGAAGACAACTGAAATTTCAAACATTTTGCCTAGTCATAACCTTAGCAGATTCACAATTACATATATTTTCTATATCATAGATGACCTTTTTGTTAATTTTTTCATTACTATAGGCATGGCTTACCATTTTTCTAGATTCCAATAGCAGTTTCCTCATTTCAACTTCTGGACTCTACAAACAGTTGTTTTTTTCAACATAGATTTTGATAACAATTTCCTCAGCTCTTTTATAACCTTTGCCTGTCACCCAGTTCCAAAGGCAATCCCATATCTTAGGTTTCTGCAGGTGTGTGTGACACCTGTGAAAATAATATCCTGGTAGGAGGGTCTTTGGGACTTCTCAGGTCACTGGTTCAATACCAGATCAGAGAAGAATCACTGACAGAGGAATCACTCTTATATTTGGGAACATGAAGATTTATGTTCATTCAAAAGAATAAGGTGAAGGTGTGATTGGAGAAGGGATAAATTGGGAAAACTAAGACTGTGGGAAAGCTCAGATGTTTAGCATTGAAGAGAGAGAATTTGGTGCAGAACAAGCAGAGGAATTCATGGTGTCAACATGCTTGATAGGCCCTTGTTATAAAACATGTGCTACATTTTAATTTTCTAGGAAATTACAATTCGAAATACCAAAATTCAATTTGAAATATATCTTTCAAATATGTGTCATGGTGTATTGGTGAATTTTAGCCTGAATAATTGATTTTATCATAACAAATGATTCTTCCCAAATTTTATTTGAAATATATCACTTCTTAAAATACCAACAATCATAAAAATAACAGACACATATGATCGTCTAAGTATAATAGTGTTTTAGCTGTATCCTTCAGTATAAGTTTCTTTTAATAGCATGACTTTTGAATTGTATTCTTACTGTCTGGTATTTCTATGATTATATAACTAACATAAAGACTGCTATGCAAATGGAATTATGTGAAATATGAGGTAGTAGTGGTACATAAAGTTATTATTTACAATGGGTTTATGGCATATTTATTACAAATGCCTAATTTTTTCCACTCTAACCAAGTAAATAAATTATATCACAGTGGTAGGTTGAGAATTACCAGAAAGAAATATTATACTAAAATAACATCACTCATAGGAAAAGCACAGGTTTATGGTTCATGGCCAAAGAGAAAAAAAATTTAAAAAAATAATAACTAACACTAGCATATTTCATCAGAGAAGGCCCTACTCCCTCCTCTCTGATTATCTAAACTTCATTGTTTCTTCACTTCCTAGTTCTACTCTCAGATCCTCTTTGGTAGCTTCAAGTTGCCTTATCCTTCGGGAGTATGCTTTCTTCTACACTATTGTAGATCTTGGCATGAGTTTTTATTTTAACACTTAAATATCAAATCAAATTTGTATATATTATCTTGTATGGATATCACTTGTCTGAAAAACTAGTTCTTAAACCCTTGAAGGAATTTATTCAACAAACATTTTTTGAATGTCTAGTCTACCATGCAGCAGACACCGTCAGTGCTACATTCTAGGTTTATGATGGTGATGGTAAAACACCTCCACAAGAAAACAGTTTTATATCCTTGTGGAGCTCATATTATATTGGGAGATCCAGAAGTTAATCACAGAGTGCACGAATACATTAAAACCTATCCGTGGTAAGTACAAGAAAGATGAGGTACATGGATATGAGACCACGTGATAGGGAAAACTTAGGAGACCAGGTGGGTAAGAAAAGTTTTCCCTAAAGAAATTAAGATTGGCTATGAATCTGAAGGAATAGTAGGAATTAACTAGGAAAAGTGAGGTTGGAAGATGGGAAAGAACATTCCAGACCCAGGCAGTATATGCAAAGCTCCTATGGTGGAAGATAGAGTGGCAAGTGCAGGGAAATGAAAGCGTAGCATCATGGCTGCAGTGCAGACAGCAGAGGGCCACGGTGACTTTAGGCAATAGAATCCAAACCATGTAGGTCATAGAAAAGACTTCGGTCTTTGTCTGTGATGGACTGAATGCTATGTCCTCCAAAATCCATATGTTAAAGCCCTAAACCCTAATGTAATGATGTTGGGAGGTGGAACCATAGGAGGAAAGCAGGTTTAGATGACATCATAAGAGAGGATCCTCTTGATGGGTTTAGTGCTCTTTAAGAGATACCAGAAGCTTGTTTTCAATCTCTTTCTGTCCTTCCTTCCCACCCCCCTCCCCTTTCTCTTCTTTGCCCCTCCCTCTCTGCCATGTGAGGACACACCCAGAGGATGGTCATCTGTAAGCCAGGAAAAGAGTCCTCACCAAAGCCCAACTGTACTTCCAGCCTCCAGAACTATAAAAAAATAAATTTCTGTTAAGTCATATAGTCTATGATATCCATTATGGCAGCCCAACAGACTAAGAGATCATCCTAAGAGCAATGGAAAATCATTGAAAGATTCTATGTAAAGCATATTACATCCTATAAAGGTTATAATGGCCACAGTGTAGATAATGGAATTGTTGGATATCAGTAGTTGTAGAAAGTACTGTTAGGATGTATATCAGATACCTCTTATACACCTCCCTCTGTACCATCCTCTCTCACACCTTCAGCTAGTTGCTTCACTCTAACTTCAGTGTCTTGGGCCCTTTGTGGTTGTAATCCCTGGGGTCTGCTAAGTAGAAGGCCCAGTCTTTCCTTTTGGTAACTGCTGAAAAGCCAAATCAGTTATCCTCATGCTCTGAGTTTCCAGCTTTTCCAGCTAAGTCTGTATTTGTAGGAGGTCTACTTTAGAGTATGTGAACCACAGAGGACAGATAATGGTACTCCAAAGTGTTTGAGAGTTAGCTCTTTGTGATGTCACTTTGATCATTGGCAAACAGAAGATAGGAAGAAGCCAAATGAATTATCTCTCTTTCCTCTTTCCTATGGACTATACCTTGACACATTTTCTTTGAATATTATGCCTAGAGATAATTCATATGGTTGAGCAACTAGGTATGTCTGCTTTGTGACTTACCATGATGAAGCCAACATGATAATGCATCACCTTACATTACTTCCTATCCTTCTCGCTCTCACTTTGCTATATCCTCAATCTCCCTGCCCTGGGATGTCACCTCAAAAATCAAACATCATTACTTAATGTTTGCCTCAGATTTTGATAGGTGAAGGCAGAGAGCTTCTGCAGCAGTACATGTGAGATGATAGTAGTCTGAAGTACGTGATGGATAGTGTATTAGTTTCTTAGGTCTGCTATAACAAAATGCCACAGATTGAGTGGCTTAAAACAGTTTTAGATGCTGGAAGTCTGAAATAAAAGTGTTGGTAGTGTCATGCTTTTGAGGAAAGAATCGTACCTTGTCTCTATTTGCTTCTGGTGGTTACATAAAATCCTTAATTTCTTGGTTTGTAGATGTATCCCTCCAATCTCTTCCTCTGTCTCCATATGGCTTTCTTCCTCATGCATCTGTATCCAAATTTCCCTCTTATAAGAATGTGAATCATTGCATTATGGACAATCTTAATTTAATATGAACTCATCTTAGTTTTATTATATTTGTAAATACCTATTTCCAAATAAAGTTATATTTACAGGTTCGGGGTGAATATGAATTTTGGGGGGACACTAGAGAGATATTTAGAATTCAATCAGCAAGACTTGTTGATGGATTAGATATTGGGGGTGAGAAAGAGGATAGAATCATGGATGACTTTAGATTTCTGGCTTGTGTAGTGGTGTGATTCACTGAGATAAAGAACCTTGGAGTAAAAAAATACAAATTCAAGTTTGAAAATGTTGAGTTCAGGCCACGTTGGAAGGGCTTATATGTCTCTTACTTCTTGTTTTCCTCAAGATTCAGCATATGGCACGTGCATAATAATTACCTATGGATGGTCTAATTGTGCTTGTAATTAGAGTGGTAAGAAAGCCTGAATACTTCTCCAATTTTAGCATTGGCAGTTCCTTTGTCAGTATTGACTAACAAAGAGAGGTTACAATATGGTGCTACTACTACAAAATATGATAGTAATGACACATTTACCATTTACCTAGCACTCATTATATTTAAGACCCCTTACTGGATAGTTTGTAAACATTATTTAAAATCCTTCATCCGGTTTTTAAAGGAAACATTTGATGCTCACAGCGAGTAAGTAACCTATGCAAGTTCAGACAGAGATGGCAGAACTTGACACCTGTGCCTGTTGCAAAGCTTTTCTTCATACTGGTGTACACTGAAACAAATGAAGAATCCCCTTGATTGGCTTATTGGTAGACTGGGTACAAAGGAAAGAATTTCTGAGCTTGAAGACACGTCAATAGAAACTTTTAAAATAGTAAAGCAGAAAGAGAACATGGACAAAACAGAATGTCCAAGAACTGTGAGACAACTTTAAAGTGCGTAATTCATAAACAATGAGAATGCCAGAAAGAAAAGAAAGGGAAAAGGTAACAGACAAAATATTTGAAGCATTACTGACTTATCATTTTATTAAATTGATGCCAAACACCAAACCACAGATTCGGGAAGCTCATAGAGCAACAAGCAGGACATATGCAAACAACAAAACAAAAAAACTACATCTAGGCATATCATTTTCAAGCTACAAAAAATTAAAGATAAAGAAAAAGTCTTGAAAGAAGCCAAAAAGAAAAAAAATACCTTATCTGTAAAGGAGCAAGGATAAGAATTACATCCAAATTCTCTTCAGAAACTATAAAAGCAAGAAGAGAATACAGTGAAGTATTTAAAGTATTGAGAGAAAAAGACCACCAACCCAGGAATATGTACCCTGCAAAACTATCCTTCAAAATCAAAGAAGACATAAAAACTTTCTCAAACAATATTGAGGGAATTTATTGACAGTGGGCCTGCTTTCCAAGAAATATTTAAAGAAGTTCTTCTGAGAGAAGGAAAAGATATAGGTCAGAAACTTGGATCTACCTAAAGGAAGGAAGAATACTGGAGAAGGAATAAGAGAAAGTAAAACAAAACTTTTATTTTTCTTATTCTTAATTAACATGTGAGATAACAATTAGCTTAAAATAATAGCAACAATATGTTCAATTAGGTGTGTATGTAGATGTATGTATTTGGGTACGTATGTGTGTGTGTGTGTGTGTGTGTATATGCTCATATATAAGTGTAGTGAATGATAGCAATAATATAAGAGACAGAAGGGAGTATTATGATTATTTTGGTATTATAAACTCCTTCCATTATGTATGTTGCAAACTCTAAGGTAACTACTAAAAAAGTACAGTAAATAATAAATAAATGATATGCTAAGAAAGGAGTGAAAAAATGGAATTATATACAATGTTCAGTTAACACCACAAAGGGAAAACAAGTGGAAGAAAAAAATATGTACCAAGAACAAATGCAATGGTTAGAAAGGAATAACAAGTGTGTTAAATATTAATTCAAATATGTCAATAATAACTTTAAACATCAGTAGTATAAGTGCACCAAGTAAAAAACATGACTTGAGAGAGTGGATTAAGAAAACAAGATGCAACTGTATGTTATGTTCAAGAAACCCATTTTAAATATAAAGATACTTGTTGATTAAAAGTAAATGGGTAGAGAAAAATATACCATGCTAATAATAATTAAAAGAAAGCAGGAGTAACTATATTAATTTCAGAGAAAATAGACTTCAAAGCAAGGAAAGTTATTAGGGGTAAAAGGAGACATTACATAATGATAAGGGGTTCAGTTCTCCAAAAGGTATAATAATACCTAATCTGCATACTCTTAAAAAAGAGTGTCAAAATATGTGAAGCAAAAACTGATAAAACTGGAAGTAGAAATAGATGAATCCACTACTATAGTTGGAGATTTCAACATTTCTCTTTTGTAAATTGGCAGATATAATAATAAAAAAAACCAGTAAGGACATAATTGAACTCAACAGTGCCATCAATCAACTGGATATAATTTACATTTATTGGCTACTTCGTCTAACAACAGCAGGATTCACATTCTTCTGAAACTCACATGGAACAGTCATTGAGATAAGAGATACTCTGGGCCACAAAACATTCCTTGACAAATTTAATTTTTTAATCTTTTAAAATTTTTTAATTTATTTTGAGACAGCGAGAGCAGGGGAGGGGCAGAGAGGGAGAAAGAGAATCCCAAGCAGTCTCCATGCTGTCAGTGCAGAGCCTGATGCGGAGCTGGAACCCATGAATCACAAGATCATGACAAAAGCTAAAATCAAGAGTCAGATGCTTAACTGAGCTAGTCAGGAACTCCCATACCTTAACAAATTTAAAAGAATAGAAGTGATACAATGTCGGATCTTAGACCACAATGGAATTAAACTAGAAATCAATAGTAGAGAGATAGCTAGAAAAATCCAAAATTGCAGATTAAACAAAAAACTTATAAATAACACATATGTCAAAGAATAAATCTAAAGATAATTTTAAAATATTTTGAACTTAGTAAAAATGAAAATCAACTTATCAAAATTGGGGAGATGCAGTAAAAGTAGTACTTAGAGGGAAATTTATAGCATGGAATGATATATTGGAAAGAAGACAGACCTAAAGTCAATAATCTAAACTTTCATGTATAAAACTTGAAAAAGGAAAAATTAATTGCAGACTAAACAGAAGAAAGAAATTATAGATATTAGAACAGAATTCAGTGAAATCGAAAAAAACAAATCAATACAGAAAATCAGTAAAACCAAAAGCTGATTATTTGAAAGCATCAATGAAATGAATAAGCCTCTAGTCAGACTACCTAAGAAAGAAGACACAAATCACTAATACCAGAAATA
The DNA here is from genome assembly GCF_018350155.1 of Leopardus geoffroyi. NCBI lineage: Eukaryota > Metazoa > Chordata > Mammalia > Carnivora > Felidae > Leopardus > Leopardus geoffroyi. The sequence goes on from NC_059341.1 coordinate 85,945,324, forward strand.
AAAAGGGGAACATCATTACTGATCCCATGGCCATTAAAGGATAAAAAAGGAATATTATTAACAATTCCATGCCCATACATTAAACAAAAAGATGAAATGGAACAATTCTTTGAAAGACACAATCTGCCAAACACACACATGAAAGAAATAGGCTATTTGAATAGGTACATATCAACTAAAGAAATTGAATCAATAAACAATAATTTTCCAAAACAGAAAGCACCAGACCCAGATGATTCACTGGGTAATTCTATCAAACATTTAACAAAAAATTTATACCAATCCTCCATAATCTCTTCCAGAAGATAAAAGCAGAGGGAATACTTTCTAAATCATTCTATGAGGCCAGCATTACCCTAATGTCAAAACTAAAGACATTACCAGAAAAAAAAAAAAACTTGCAAATCAGTATTTCTCATGAATGTAGATGCAAAACTCGCAACAAAATATTAGCAAATTGAATTCAACACAATATAAAAAAATAACTGTACATCACCCCCAAGTGTAATTTATCCCAAGTTTGCAAGTCTGGTTCAACATTAACATTTGAAAATCAATTCATATAATTCATCACATCTGGCTAAAAAAAGAAAAAAATTATTTGATCATATCAGTAGATGAAGAAAAAGCATTTGACAAAACCCAACACCCATTCTTAAAATCTGTCAGTACATTAGGAATAGAGAGGAACTTCTTCACTTGAAAAAACATCCACTGAAAACCTGTGAACATTATACTTAATGGGAGGAACTAGAAGCATTCCCATTAATATCAGGAACAAGGTATGGATGTCCCCTCTAACAACTCTTTCAGCATTGTACTGGAAAGTCCTGGATAATGCATTAAGACAAGAAAAAGAAATAAATGTCTTACTAATTGAAAAGGAATAAATAAAACCATCTTTGTTTACAGATGACATGACTACATAGAAAACCTGAGACAATTGACAAAAATACTCTTGGAACTAATAAGCAATTTTAACAAGGTTGCAGGATACAAAGTTAATATACAAAAGTAGTCATAGCTTTCCTATATCCCAACAATGAACAGGTAGAATTTGAAATTGAAAACAAAATTCCATTTACACTAGACCCCCCCCCCAAATATTTAGATATAAATCCAAAAAGTATATATATATATATACACACACACACAGGATATATATAGGACATATATAGGATATATACATTGTGTATATATACATTGTGTATATATATATACATATATATATATACACATCTATATATATCTATATATATCTATATCTATATATATATATATATAGATATATATATATATAGATATATATATAAAGGCCACAAAATTCCAATAAACAAAATCAAAGAACTAAATAAATGGAGATATATTTCATGCTCATGAAATTCGTGGACTTGATATTGTCAAGATGTCCATTCTTCCCAAATTGGTCTATAGATTTAATACAATCTCAATATAAATCTCCCCCAAATTATTTTGTGGATATTGACAGATTCTAAAGTTTATATGGAGAGGCAATGACCCAGAATAATCAACACAGTATCAAAGGAGAAAAACAAAGCTTGAGGGCTGACCTCAAGATACATTATAGGGCTAATGTAATCAAGATAGTGTTGGATTAGTGACAAAATAGACAAACAAGTCAATGGGACAGTACAGACAGCCCAGAAACAGACCCCCATAAATATAGTTAACTAATCTTTGACAAAAGAGCAGCATCTAGATACAGTGGAGTAAAGATAGTCTGTTCAACAAATGGTTCTGGAACAACTGGACATCCACTTGCAAAAATGAATCTAGACACAGACATTACATCCTTAACAAAATTTAACTCAAAATTGATCATACATCTGAATGTTAATGATAAAACTGCAAAACTTTTAGAAAATAACATAGAAGAAAATCTAGTTGACCTTGGATATGGGGATGCTTGTTTAGATACAACATCAAAGCCACAATATGAAAAATAATTGATAAGCTGAATTTCATTAAAATTAAACACCTTTTTTCCTACAAAAGACCCTTGCAAGATAAATATAATACAAGCTATAGACTGAGGGAAATGTTATATAAAATATACAAAAACTTCTGAAATTCAACAATAAGAAAATTAACTACCCAACTAAAAAATGGGAAAATGTCTTGAACAGACACTTCACCAAAGAAGCTGTGCAAGTGGCAAATAAGCATATGAAATTATGTTCAACTTCATACGTCATTAAGGAATTGCAAATTAAAACAACAGTGAGATGCCCCTACACACTTCTATTGGCCAAAATCGAAAACACCACCAAATACTGGCAAAGATGTGGAGCAACGGCAACTTTTATTCTTCACTTGGAGAAATGCAAAAGTATAATCACTCTGGAAAACAGTTAGGTAGTTTTTTACAAGATTAAATATACTCTTCCCATACAATCCAGCCATTGCACTCCTCAGAATTTACTCAGAAAAGTTGAAAACATGTCCACACAAAAACCTGCACATGAATGTTCATAGCAACTTTATTCACAATTGCCCAGTCTTGCAATAAAATACGATGTTCTCCAGTAGGTTAATAGATATACAAACTATGGTTCATCCAGACAATGGATTATTGTTCACTGTTAAAAAGAAGTAAGCTAGCAAGCCATAAAAAATACATGTATATTACTTATGCATATACTTAAATACATATTACAATGTGAAAGAAACCAATCTGAAAAGGCTACATGCTTTATGATTCCAACTATTATGACATTCTGAAAAAGGTAAAACTATACAGCCAGTAAAAGAGTAATTTATTGTCAGGGGGTAGGAGTAGGGGATAAGGTGATAAGTAGAGCACAGAGGATTTGGGGGGCAGTGAAGTTATTCTCTATGGTACTATAATGTCATTATACATTTGCCAAAACTCAGATATACGCCAAGAGTGAATGCTAACATAAACTCTAGACTTTGGGCGATTATGATGTATCAATAAAAAATAATATTAAATTTAAAATAAAAATAAAATAAAAAATAAATATCAAAATTGTAACATGTACCACATCGGTGCTGGTTTTTTATAGTGAGGGGGGCCGTTCATATCTGGCAGCAGGAGGCTATAGGAAATCTCTGTACTTTCCTCTCAACCTAAAACTGCTGTAATAAATAAATAATGTATGTATGTATGTATGTATCAAATAATGCTCTGGACAAGTCCCTGGTTTAGATACACCCTTTCATTGTGCGATTCAGAACTCAGATGTCCACAGCTATGAACAGTACACGTAATATTTATTGACCATTAATTCTGTGCCGAATTCTAAGTTCTTTTGTAATACTAAAAGGAAAAAAAAGTACATTAAAATAAATACATAAAAATATTAACATAAGCTATTTTTTAATGATTAGACTTATTATTTTTTCTCATTTTATATTTTCATTGTATTGTTCAATATTTTGTGCTACCCAATACTTTTTAAAAATTATGTTTTTGTTGCCCCAAATGGGAAAATTAGGTAATCATTACCCTTTTTATATATAGCTAAGACATACACAATTGATCCTTAGAACAATGTGGAGGATAGGGGCACTGACCCCCCATGCAGTCAAAAATCTATGTATAATTTTTGACTCCCCCAAAACTTAAGAGTTGACTATTGACAGAAGTCTTACATAAACAATCAATTAACATGTATTTGTATGTTATATGTATTATATACTGTATTCTCACAATAAAGTAAGCTGGATAAAATGCAATGCTATTAAAAAATAATGAAGAGAAATTAAATTTACAGTACTGTGCTGTAAAAAATCTATTTGTAAGTAGACCCACACAATTCAAACCTGTGTTCTTCAAGGGTCAACTGCATGTCCAGTTTTATTTTTTCTGAAGACTTCTTTTGCTATTTGGGATTTCATAGTTCCACATGAATTGTAGGGTTTTGTTTTCTATATCTGTAAAAAAATATCATTGGATTTTTGATAAGGATTGCATTGAATATGTAGATGGCTTTGGGCAATATAGACATTTTAACAGTATTAATTCTTCTGATACCTGAATATTGATTCTTCTTTTTGCTTGGTCAAAGCTGCTATTGAAGCTCTCCATTGAATTTTTAATTTCACTCACTGTATTCTTCAGTTCTATGGCTTCTGTTTTTGTTGTGTGGTTTTTCTTAATTTGTTGATCTCCTCAGCTTGCTTATCCATTTTTTTTCCTAATTTTGTTTAGTTGTCAGTGTGTTCTTACAGTCCACTGAACTTCTTTAAGAAGATTGTTCTGAATTCTTTCTCAGAGAGTTCATAAATCACCATTTCTTTAGGGTCAGTTATTGGAACTTTATTAGTTCGCTTGGGTAGTGTCATGTTTACCTTTTTGTGATCCTTATGTCTTTGTGTTGGTATCTACACATTTGGATAAGCAGTCTCCTCTTCCAGACTTTATAGGTTCACTTTGGCAGAGGGGTACAATCAGCTCAGCTTGAGTTGGTTGGGTTAGCTAATAGTGTCCATGGGAAGGCTGGGCTTGCTATCAGAATCTTGGGCAAGTCCATTGCCAGTGTTCTGAGATGGGAGTGGGATGTTGCTGGCTGGGCTCTGTGGTTGGGTGGGCCTGCTGGCAAAGATACACACTCAAGTATCTTTGGGCCACTGATCAGGCAGGGCTGCTGGCTATCCTCCATCATCAGGTGGGGCTGTTAGCTGGCCTCTTCAATCCCTTCTGGTCAGGTGTGACCTCACGCTGTGCTCTGTGACCCTGATGGCACCACTGACTCTCTTTCCACGCAGGCACAGCCCCAGACTGACTCCCTGTTCAGGCAGAGCCACAGGCAGGGCTTTGCCATCATATGGGGCCTGAGGCTATGTGCCAAAGTTGAATGGGGCCTCAGACTGAGATTCACCATCAGGTTAGGCCATTGGCTGTGCTTCATTTGGATTAGGCTTCTGGCTGGGCTCTCTGGTCGAGCTAGGCCTCTAGCTGTAGAGTTGAGTGAGGTCGAAGACTGTGCTCTGTGGTCCTTTGGGGTTTCCATCTGAGCTCTCTGTATAAGCGGGACTGCAGGCTATGTTTCACTATTGGGTGGAATCACTGGCTGGGTTCCACCACTGGGCAGGGTTGTAGGCTGGCCTCTATGGTGGGCAGTTCCATTGGTCAGGCTTAGAGGCTGCCCAAGGTCTCTCTTCAGACTCTCTGGTTATGTGGGGACAGAACACTGCTCAACAGTTTGGCAGGGCTGCTGGCTTGGCTCCTTGCATGAGTAGGGCTGTAGAATGGGCTTCATGGCTCTCTGGGTTCTCTGGCCAGTCTTCTTGTTGGGGCAGAGCTGGGAGCAATGTTCAATAGTTGGGTGTGGTTACAACTTTACTCTCATGCCCAGGCCAGCCATAGGGTATGCAAGAGGAACATTTTAGTAAGAAGAAAAAAAAATTCTTAATCTCTGTGCACAGTCTCCAGGGTTACGGGGAATTTGGAGTGATATTGAAAACAGAAAAATAGCCATCAGTGTACAGAGAGGACCATGTGAGACTGTCCATCATCACATTTTCTAATATTGAAAAATTAGAAACCATCTAAAGAGCCATAAATGGGAAATTGATTGAAGATCCGTATGCTGAAAACTATAGAAATCTTATGAAATAAATTGAAGAAGACACAAATAAATGGGAAAACATTCCATTCTCATGGATCACAAGAACAAATATTGTTAAAATGTTGATACTACCCAAAGCAATCTATGTATTCCTTGCGATCCTTATCAAAATAACACCAGCATCCTTCACAGAGCTAGAACAAACAATACTAAAATTTGTATGGAACAAGAAAAATCCCAAATGCTGAAGTAATCTTGAAAATAAGAAAATCAAAGCTGAATGCATCACAATTCCAGACTTCAAGTTTATTACAAAGCTGTAATCACCAAAACAGTATGGTCCTGGCACAAAAAAAGACACTCAGATCAATGGAACAGAATAGAGAACCCAGAAATGGACCCACAAACGTATGGCCAACTAATCTTCAACAAAGCAGGAAAGAATATCCAATGGAAAAAAGACAGTCTCTTCAAAAAATGGTGTTGGGAAAACTGGAGAGTGACGTGCAGAAGAATGAACCTGGACCACTTTCTGATACCATACACAGGAATAAACTCAAAATGGATGAAAGACCTCAAGTGTGGGACAGAAAACTACCAAAATCCTACAGGAAAAAACAGGCAGTAACCTCTTTGACCTCAGCCACAGCAACTTCTTACTAGACATGTCTACAGAGGCAAGGGAAACAAAAGCAAAAATGAACTATTGGGACCTCATCAAGATAAAAAGCTTCTGCACAGTTAAGGAAATGATCAACAAAACCAAAGGCAACTGATGGAATGGGAGAAGATATTTGCAAATGGCATATCAGATAAAGGGTTAGTAACCAAAATCTATAAAGAAGATGTGGTGTGTGTGGTGTATATATATATATATATACATATATATATATATATATACACATATATATAGGTGTATATATATATATACACATATATATAGGTATATATATATATGTGTGTATGTGTGTGTGTGTGTATATGTACACACACACACCACACCACACACACACAATGGAATATTACTCAATAATCATAAAGAATGAAATTTTGCCATTTGCAACAACGTGGATGGAATTAGAGTGTATTATGCTATGGGAAATAAGAAATGTCAGAGAAGGATAAATACCATATGATCTCACTTATATGTGGAATTTAAGAAACAAAACAGATGAACATAGTGGAGGGGATGAAAACATCAGATAAAAACAGAGAGGGAGGCCAACCACAAGAGACTCTTAAGTACAGAGAACAACCTGAGAATTTCTGGATGGGTGTTGGGTGGGGTGATGGGCATTAAGGAAGGCACTTGTTGGGATGAGCACTGGGTGTTGTGTATAAGTGATGAATCACTAAATTCTACTCCTGAAACCATTATTACACTATATGTTCACTAACTTGGATTTAAATAAAATTTTTTAAAAAATGGAAATTGGTTGGATACCCTAAGATTCTTCAGTTTATAATATAGAATACTATTTTTGTTCATTTAAAAAAAATGACACAAATTTGTTTAATAATAGTGATATAACAGTAACAATTAAATTAATAGCTGAAATACACTGATCTCTTTCCAATTGCTAGGCAGTGTGATAAGTGCTTACTTTATTATATTTAATCCCACCCTATGAGGTAGATGCTATCCCCATCTTACAATTAGGCAAGGGTTAAAAAGATGAAGTAATTTGCTCAATTTAACACTGTGCTGCATAGAGGAGATGATCTGTATGCATACCAGCACAATTACAAATCCCATGTGTGTTGCTGGTACTAATGGGATAGATGTAGCACCACATATTAGTTTTAGAAATCAGCAAATTAAGGAATATTCTGTATTGTGATGCCACTTTGGGAAAAAGTGTGTGTATGTTTAAAAGGCGGAAGTAGAGATAGCACAGGAGGCAGAAATGGAGATGAAAACTAAAGTTACTAAGTAGTACATACCTAACAATACCAAAAGCTTTGCAAATTGTAGGATAGAAATATGATTTCATATCTTCTTTTGCCTTAGGAAAAACCCCCAGATACTCTCAGGAAGAAGTGAATGGAGAGCTCAAAGATACAAGTTTTCAGGTAAACCTTTTCTTTTGCACAGCATATTTTTCTACTCTACAGTCTTGGAAGGGCTTCCCCAATCTGATCATCTTGGTGTATGACAGATCTGCTGTCAGAAACTGCTCCTAGAAAAATTACATTTGGTTCTGAACAGGAAGCAGAGAGAGAGATTGAGATTGCAGGATTGGTAATGGCTAGTTCAGAAGAGCTGAGAGAATTTGGTTGATCTGCCAGGGGAAAGAATGGTGGGAGGGCGGGGGTGAGAGGAAGCTTCCTCTGCCCTAATATGGGTGGAGGGGAGACTTGGAGGGATTTATGGCCCTGGCTTCACAAGAGAAAATACTCTTCACAACTCAAAGTGCTCATTAAGCTGCTAAAGTAAAAAGAGTTTGGGAACCCCTCACATGAGGAGGCAGCAGGAGGCTGACAGTAACAGTTAGTGGATGGATGTAAGTATTCAGCTATTGGGAAGCAACTGAATCTTTGAAAAGAGGTTCATGATTAGAGCCCAGCAGTTTTGACACACTGCAATCAAGTTGTAAAGAAACACAGCTTAGTAGGGGATAAGCTTGTCAAAAGAATAAAAACCAAGTACATTCAGGTAGAGCTGAGATACAAGCTTTTGGAAAGAGAAAAACAAATTAACCAAAGTAATTTCAGACAGCATTGTTTTCACTTGATTCAACTATTTGAGATGAATAAATATCCTTATCCTGGAGGGGTAAATATAAAACCACTTATAGGAAACAAAATACCCTAAAGAAAATCAGTCCCAGCAAAGACAGCAAATCCTGGTGGAATAGTAAGTGATGAAATATTCTCAAAATGATGTTTGTTTGTTTGTTTGTTTATTTGTTTAGGAGAGTGTGTATGTGTGCACACAAACGCATAAGCAGGGGAGGGGCAGAAGGATAGGGAAATAGTGAATCCCAAGCAGGCGCCATACTCAGAGAAAATCCAAGCTTGTGAGATCATGACCTGAGCCAAGATCAAGAGTCAGACACTTAAAGCACTAAGCCACCCAAGGGCCCCCAAGGTGATTTTTTAAACACTGAGTAATCAGTTGCGCTGTTTGGGTAAGCCTTGTTTGTTGCCTAATAGTTCAATTCAAAATCTTCTATTTTTGATAAAGAAAAATATATTTCTGACTCTGGAAGTAAACTTATTACTACACAAGTTGAGCTATTATTATTAACACCAGCCAACTCAAGAACACTCCTTAAAACTTATTGAGTGTTCACAATGTGGCCAGCAGTATTCTAAGTGCTTTATTCCCATTCACTCATTGTGTCCTCCCAAAAAGACTAAAAGGTAAGACCTATAATTAGCTCCTGGTTGAAGAGAAAACACTGAGGCACTGGTTAGTTAAGTGGTTTACCCAGGATTATACAGCTAGTACATATGTAGTAGAGCCAAGGTTTTGACCAGGGCAGTCAGGCTCCAGAATTGGGGCTCTGAGTCAATCCCCTGCATGGTCTTTTTTTTTTTTTTTTAATTTGTTTTTAACATTTATTTATTTTTGAGACAGAGAGAGACAGAGCATGAACGGGGGAGGGTCAGAGAGAAAGGGAGACACAGAATCCGAAACAGGCTCCAGGCTCTGAGCTGTCAGCACAGAGCCCGACGCAGGGCTCAAACTCACAGACTGTGAGATCATGACCTGAGCTGAAGTCGGACACTTAACCGACTGAGCCATGGAGGCGCCCCAATCCCCTGCATGGTCTAATAGATAACTGATAAGAGAGAATTGGGTGTTATCAACATCTACTCGACTCCTTCTAATGGTCAAATGCTAGAAATAGCTCTAAAATAATTTTTAAAAACCTGATAGTTTAAAATATGTCCACAAATTTTTTGATGCTCCTCCTTTTTTCGAAGTGGCACCAAATCACATCCTCCAGGGTGTGGGCTGGGTTTAGTGATTCACTTATGAATAGATACAAAAAGAGGAGGGGACCACGTGAGACTTCAGAGACTGGCCATTAGAGACATTGTAGCTTCTGCCTTCCTTTCCCTTAGATCACTCCTGGATCACAGAGCCAGATGACATGCTTTGAGGACATTCAGGCAGACTCTGGTGAGGCTCATGTGTGGGGCCACCTGGGACCTCCTGCCAGCAGACATGTGAATACATCATCTTGCATGCAATTTCTATAGCACACATAAATCTTTCGGGTGACTGAAGCCCCTACCAACATCCTGACTGCAGTTTAATGGCACATGCCCTGCTAATCTGTTCTTGAATACCTGAAACTCTGAACTACTGAATGTTTATGGTTTTCAGCCACTAAGTTTTGGAATCAATTGCTGCAAAGATAACTAGTACAGTACTTATGAAAAAAAAGTATTTTTAAAATCACTTGGCATTTTTGAGGTACAAAATTTATAATGAATAAATTAGATGCTAAATGAATAAATTAGATGGATAAATTAGATGCTAAAATTCAGGAGTATATTTTGCAGAAAGAGGAATAATAAATCTTACCTGATCAAAAAAGTTTCTTTCAAAAATTACTTATAGAGGAAAGGAATTTTGAAGCAAATTCTAGTATGCTTTTGTTTCTGTGAGTATTTTGCATTTTTTTTTGTTAAAAAGAATGAGTTGATTTTTTCTATTTTATCAGTCACACATTTCTAGATAAAGATTTTGTGCATTCATTCATAGTAATCTAAATAGTAGTTGTCTAGCTTGATTTGTTATTTTTAGCCTTTATACTCACCTGCATGGGTTTTCCTGGAATATTCTATTTGGAGCTGCTTGCTTACTGTTATTTACATGTCTCTTTTCTTAGAAAATTAAATAGTTTTCAAACTGAATTACCTTCAAAGCTGCCTTGTACTCTATATTTGTCGTAATCCCTCATTCAGAACTAAGGGTTGATTTACTGAGGAAATATGTGCCTGAGATGAGACAATTTAGGCCGCTCCATTTCTACATTTCCTTAGGACAAGTGGTTGCTCAAATGTCAAAGTCAGGGGCGCCTGGGTGGCTCAGTCGGTTAAGTGTCCGACTTCAGCTCAGGTCGCAATCTCGCGGTCCGTCGGTCTCTGGGCTGATGGCTCAGAGCCTGGAGCCTGCTTCCGATGCGGTGTCTCCCTCTCTCTCTGCTCCTCCCCCGTTCATGCTCTGTCTCTCTCGCTGTCTCAAAAATAAATAAACATTTAAAAAAAAATTAAAAAATAAAAAAAGTGTCAAAGTCAGAAACTTAAACTTTTCAGTGGTGCTACATTCTTGGATGGAGACCAGGTCCCTGAATCTTAGTATTTGGAGTGCTTGCCGCGTAATAGACACTCAAAGAGTGTCTCAAAGAGTTATTTGTTGACCTTTCAGTGAATTATTTCTTTTGTTTTCCCACAATCCTGGAAAGTAGCTTCTGTTGCTGTATCAATTTTAGAAGTGAAGAAACGGAGTCACAGAGACGTTGTTTTGCCCAAGGACAAATAATTTAGTAAGTGGCGGATTATAGAATTAATGAGAAATTTTCATGCCGAAATTCCCTGAGACTTCTGTTATGCCTATTGAGAAAATCATTCTTTTTGAAGAACTTTTTGCATTGAGAAAACTACTTTCTAAAAGTTCTTATACATTGTAAATGTTCATAGATGCTTGCCATGTATATTCTGCTTAAGAAAGGAACCCCAGAGAGCCAGTAAGGCTTGCTATTCTGAAAAGGAGAAGGGTTCTGGGCTTTAATCCATTCCCTGCCAATATTGACATCCTAAGAGACCCTACGCAGCTCACTTGCCCTCTCTGAATCTCTATTTTCTTCTTCGTCAGTAAAATTGTGATGTTAATAAGCACCAAACTTCCTTACAGGATTGTTATAAAGGGTAACGGATGACCATTCTTGAAAGATATTTGCAAATTTGGCATCCAACATAAATTTAAAACTCCAGACTCTTGGGGCGCCTGGGTGGCTCAGTCAGTTAAGCCTCCAACTTCGGCTCAGGTCATGATCTCGCAGTTCATGGGTTTGAGCCCCGTGTCTTGCTCTGTGTTGATAGCTCAGAGCCTGGAGCCTGCTTTGGATTCTGTGTCTCCTCTCTCTGCCCCTTGCCCTCTCACACTCTGTCTCTCTCTTTCTCTCCAAAATAAATATTAAAAAACATTAAAACTCCAGACTCTTAATAAACTTTCTTGTTCTTTGCCTAGTATTGCTGTAGTCCATATGGTTTTGGCTTTTTTTTTTTTTAATCTTTGTTTCTTTTCAAAGAAAGTGCTGCTTGCTTTTTACTAATTAGGGCGCATGATGATCGAACATACATTAAGGAGTGCTACATTTAAATATCATTATCCATCATAGGAGACACTATGATATTAAAACACAAGTCTGGTTCTATGTTTTTTGATGTGTTGATTTTTGTTCAGTACGTGTCAAATTAACACATATCTAGGCCATTGCTATGATAACAAGATGTTTTTGCTGTGAATGCAAAATAATAGGTTATAATCTCTTACTAATTACTCCTAAGGATTATATAGCTACCCTGGGGCTGCAGTGTCTTAACACTTACCCTGGTTGGCAAATTACTTACCTACGGTGCTATGGTGCTACAGATGCTGGGAAGGCTTTACCTGTTGGGGAGCCTAGGGAGACCTTAATTAAAGTCAGTTGAGCTTGTCTGCATGTCTTTGACACTAAGGGAAATACACTGATGAGTTCCCTTCGGAGACTGTATCTGTGCTGCTTCTCACTGCCATTTCAGTATTGACTTTAACTGATTTTCAAGGAAGCCACCAGTACTGACTTTAGAAAGTCTGTCCACAGTAATCTTTCTCTCAGGGACTAAGAAACTCAAGGGGTTTGAAGGGAAACAACTAAATGGGTATAAGTAGTCACTGAAGACTTTCTCTTAAGTTATACTTTATTTTTGCATTGCCTTTTTCCCTTTCTTTTGAACATGGCAAAAGACTAGATTCAAATTACGTATGAGTCTCAGATGTGGCTACTCCGTGGAGAGTGAATTTTAGTAAGGACAGGGAGAAAGTGAAGAGATCGCTAAGGAGGCTTTTGAAGTCATCTGGATGAGATATGATAGAGACTTGTCCTGGCCCAAAGAGGTCCTCAAACTTTCTGTATTGCATTGTCACCACTTACAAAAATTTGCAAGACATTTTATCTTTCTAAATTGAAAGGATTAAGATGTTATTTCTTCATGTTTATATAGTTTAAAGACTTTATTAATTCATCTAACAGATACTTACTGGGGACTTACCGGGTGTGAGTTAATGGTGCTAATTGTGGAGAATACAGGTAGGGAAAATAGAAAGATACTTTCCTGGGCCTCATGGGGCTTACACTCTACTAGGGGAGACAGATATTAGGTGGTTAAACAAACTACTAAATGTAAAATCTGTAGTTTTTGTAAGTGATCTACAGGAAGGGAACAGATAAGGTAACATAAGGAGCCTATTTAAGGATAAATTCTCAACAGAGGCCTATTGAAAGAAATAATATGGCTGTAAACATGTAAAGTGAGAAGGAGCAGTCTATAAAAGAAATAGAATTTGCCAAAGTTAAAAAATGGGAAAGAACTCAGTGTGTTAGAGAAAGAGAAAGTCAGTGTGTGTGGACAGAGTGAATTCAAGGAAGAGTAAGAAATAATGATGAAGCGTCAAACTAGAGCCAGATTATGCAGGTACTTGTAAGTCATGGTAAAAAATTTGAATTTTTATATAAAATGCAATGGGGACTCCTTAGAAGGTTTTGAATTTGATCGTATTTGCAAATTAAAAATATGATTCCGGCTACTCTTTAGAGAATGGATTTTGGTGGGAAAAGAGTAGGAAGATTATAGGAGTCTGGATAAGATCTGATGATGATGTGTCCTACAGTGGTTGTCGTGACCATAGAAGGAAAAGGAATTCATATGCCAACTATTGGATTTCTGGCTTTAAACATTGGGTGTTCTGGTTACAAGAATATCGGGGAAGATGTGAGAAGAGCTATTGTGTATTGAAGTGGGGATTAAGGAGTAAATGTTCAGTTTTGCACATGTTAAGTATGTGAAAATTTCAAAGACAACTTTCATATACAAGTTTGGGACTCAAAAGACTGGCTGGAGTCATCTTATGGAGGTGCCGTGCAACTCAATGCAAAATAATGGTATCATGTGGGGTTTAATACAGAGAGAGAAGGGAAGGGATGTAGGAAATAGCTCTGAGTAAACTTTGGTCTTGGAAGGAGAATGAGGAATGAACGAAAAAGCTGAGAAGGAGCTCACAAAGAGAGAGCAGCAAAGTAGGAGAGTGTGTTGGCGTGTAACTAAGAAAAGAAAATGTGTAATAAAATGTATCAAATGCTAAAGAGAGACTTAGCAAAGCTAAGCCCTGAAAATGTGGTTTTAGGTTTGCAGGAGTTGTCTTTGTCTTTGGCCAGATCTGTTACAAGAGATTTATAGGGTCACAAGCCATTATAGAAGATAAATGAAGAAAGCAGGTGTCAGACTACTTACCTCTTCTGCTTCTAATAACTTCCCAGTACCTTAGTTCCTCATACCACTTTTGCTTCCTGCATGAGTCATTACAATATGTGAAAAGATCCCTTCTCTCCCTCCCCCCTCCACCTAGAGATGCCTAGGAGATTAGAGTCCTTTTCTTCTATTTGCTTTTGATGCAGGAATCTTTTTGCTCAGTTTTAATTATTTTTTTCTACTCAGAGAATGGCTGTGAAATGAGAGGCTAGGGAGACAGTGCTGTCACCTGGCTTGTGTAAGACATGTTTTGTCACAAGACATCTGTGCATGGGAAACACAAAAATGTGCCACCCTTCAAGAAAGGACTCAGCGCTCTTAGCTGCTCAGGATATACCTTACTCCAGAAAACGGTCTCATCTGAGGCCATACCTTCAGCCAGTGGCTGACTGAGGTGAGGACGGAAAGACCAGCCCATTTTGGTGGAGAAGCAGTAGGACAAGTCTTACAGGTAATTTTTGGTTCAGAATTTCTTACCAGCTTGGCTGAGATTGTCAGACCTGCATTGTGGTGTGACTTACCCCTCTTCTCAGTCTTGCTTCTCCACCCCCCACTTTCCTTTCATAGGGGTTGATCCCTGATAAATGTCTTGTACCCCAAACTTCTCAGTGTCTGATTTCAGAGAACTCAACATATGATAGTATATGTGTAGAGTATGACTTCTTGCAGCCTCTAACAATTTTTGTTTCCTCACATGAATTCCAATATACTGAAAGCTGGAGGGGGAAAAAGAAAGTACCTTTTTGGACATTTGGGATATTCCTATTTGATCTTTCTTCCTTTGTACACTATGTTCATATATTTGAGATTAGAGTGGATATGTGCATGTCTATATGATGGCTATCCTCATTTATCACCTAAAATCATAGCATAAATGTTTAACACATTTGTTACACACTAGTATGTAAAAGTGTTAATAGCGGGGGCTTCTGGTTGCTGAGTCCAATCGTATTTAACACTTCATAATGAAGCTGGAGGAAGGAATACAATGTGAAATATAAAGCTACTGGATAGAGCTCTTTTTTTCAAGCAGACATTATATAGTAGTGGACGTCAAACAGATGCCAGGAAGAAAAAGCGAGAGAATTTCGATGAGACAAATGTGAAGTGATGTGCCTAGAAATGCTTGCTTCCAGTTCTCAACCCAGCAATCAGAGAGATCTAGTTAAAATGTGAATCAGATAGTATCACTTGGCTGCTCTAAGTTCTCCAGTGGCCACCCAAGTCAGAATAAGTTGAGAATAAATTCCAACATCCTTAAAATTGGGGGTCTATAAGACCCATCATCATCTGGCTTCTGATAACCTCTCAGATCCCACCTCTTCATACTTGACCATCATATCCCATACCATAGTCACTGACCTTGTTGCTTGTCAAACATATGTGCACGTTCCCACTGCTGGGCTCTTGCACCAGCTGTTTCCTCTTTGTGGCATGTTCCTTCCACATAGATCTGCATGGCTTTTTAAAAGCTCATATCGTTGAGGCTTCCATTCATAATCCTGTTTAAAATTGCCGCTCCTGTCCCTGCCATTCCCCATTCCATTTTCCTGCCAAGTTTTTTCAGTGCCTCCCACTATCCTCTAACATGTAACTTACTTCAACTTATATTGTACCTCTGCCACTAGAATGGGAGAGCAGATAGTTTTGTCTGTTTTGCTCATTGCTGTGTCCTGGAATGTAAACACAATGTCTGACACATAGTAGGTATGCAAGAAATATTTCTGAATGATTGAGTAAATTGACCCTGTTACTTTGAGAAATGAAACCAAGCCTCTTTTGTCTTTAGAAGCATTTAAAAAATTTTTTTGATGTTTATTTATTTTGCGAGAGAGAAGGAGAGAGCGTGAGAGGGGAGGGGCAGAGAAAGGGGGAGAGTGAGAATCCCAACCAGGCTCCACGCTGTCAGCACAGAGCCCAATGCGGGCTCCATCTCATGAACTGTAAGATCATGACCTGAGCTGAAATCTCTAGTCAGAGGCTTAACTGATTGAGCCACCCAGGTGCCCCTAGAAGCTTTAAATGGCAACAATCTAAATTCCCACCAATGAGATTGTGTCTATATGCAGGAAGAACGCTGGTTGATAGTGTTCTAATTTCTATAGAGGTGTCTTTTTTATGTTATTTATGGAGGCAATCCACGACGAATGTCTACTTTTAAAATTTAGGTAATAAAGAATTTTTGATACAAAATACTGTAATATGAGCCATGCTTCTTAAGAGTATTCATATCTTCCAAAGAAAGCTACATAAGTAAATTCATTAGAACTTTCATTTAAAGCAGTGTTGTCAATAGGCCTTGATTGCCCAAGTATTCTTGTGCTGGAAAGGGTGTAAAACAAGTTTCTCAGGAGAGTCATGATTTTTCATGCAGGTCTTACTTTTGCAACTTCCAAGAAAAGGGGGAGAATTTCTAACCATGAGTTCAATCCTGTCAGGCTCTTCAGTCTTCTTCAGATATAGGTAGGATTACATCTAGGTTGGTTGTCTTTCAAGCCCATGAACCTATATTTAACTGGTAATTCAAAATGCATTCTAGGTTAACATGCTCTCCAGTATAATCTAATCTGTAAATATCAACAGATATTTATCAAGGCTGAGCCAAGCAAAGCCCCTCTTGAAGACTAGACTACTCCATTCAGTTAGATATCCCAAAATGTGTTCTTGGGACAGGCTGTGTCAACAGAGCAGAGTGTCATAATAGCATTATGATGCCTGTTTCCTTCCATGCCACCTTCCCATGAACCCAAGCCTCTATTGTAAGACGTTTAGAAAAGTAGCACTCTGAAACTTTTGTTTGTTTGAAGAACACTGTTGAGGGAAAAGTGTCTTGCACGACGAATAGTTGTTTGTCTCTTGAGTCCATCGTTCTCTTTTATTTCATGGACACTGAGAATTATGTAGTAGTTTTCTAGGAAGTATTCTCATAAGCACATATGGTGAATGTTAGATTGACCCAGGAAACAAAAACTGTTCCAGATATTCCGAACAGTAAGGATTTTAATACAGAGAATTAATGGCTTGCAAGGCTGCTGGCAGGCATGGGCACAAAGCCGTTAGAGGCAGGTAACATGCAGGTACTCACCTGGAAGCCATGGTAAGCCTCCATCATCTCTGCAGTTTCCAGTCTTTGCTGACACCCAAAGCAGATATAGATGATTCGCAAAACCTTATCTTCTGCCCAGGCATCTACCTGCAGTTGCCTCCAGAGGATATTAATGGGGTCTCCTTTCTCTTCTCCTTTCCAAATTTCATATAAGCAGAACCCTTACAGTAGTGAATGCCGTAGTGGTAGGGCCCAGTGGGCAACAACCGGAGAACACCTGATGCTCTAGATTACTTAGAAATTCAGTGGTTTATGAAAACACACTCAGCAAGAAAATGCCACTCGAAGGATCATCCAAGTCAGCTGTTAAGAACTCATTGTCCTGGGGGTGCCTGGGTGGCTCAGTCAGTTGAGCATCCAACTTCAGCTCAGGTCGTGATCTCATGGCTGGTGGGTTCGAGCCCCACATAGGGCTCTTTGCTGGTGGCTCAGAGCCTGGAACCTGCTTCGGATTCCATGTCTCCCTCTCTCTCTCCCCTATCCCACCCGCATTCTGTCTCTGTCTCTCTCAAAAATAAATAAACATTAAAAAAAAAAACCTCACTGTCCCCAATGTGTGCCCACCTTCCTTTGAGATTTGATTATTTACCACAGTTATGCTCCTGGGAGCTGTGGAAGGACTTAACCCTACTTAGAGGAACAGGCTGTCAACATATTTGGATGACATAAGTACTTCTTTTAAAAAGAAACTTAATGTTTATTTTTGAGAGAGGGTGTGATTGGGGGAGGGGCAGAGAGAAGGGATGGAAGACTAAAGCTGTCAGCACCAAGCCTGATGCAGGGTGTGACCTCCCCAACCATGAGATCATGATCTCGGCCAAAGTCAGGCACTTAACTAAGCCACCGAGGTGCCCAGAATGATGTAATTACTTCTATATTTTTTGTTGTTTTTATATTTTGTATTCTGGCTGGTGCTTGAGCGAATTTTTTGTGTGCAGTTCAGAGTCGGGGCTTATCCTTAACACTTTAACCCTTTCCAACTTTACCAGCTATACTAAACAAATCCAAAGTTGAAGAATAATATTTTTAGTCATGAATAAAAGGCATCTCCTCACTGTAGGTTTTATTGGGTAGCCCCCAAAGTGCAATTTCCTTTGCTGATTTATCACACTAGACAAAGTTGGACCACACATTAAAAAAAAAAAAAAAGGTTTTTGATAATCATCTCTCCAATTAAAACTTTGACCTAGGGGCGCCTGGGTGGCTCAGTCAGTTAAACGACCAACTTCAGCTCAGGTCATGATCTCACAGTTTGTGTGTTCAAGCCCCACATCGGGTTCGGTGCTGAGCTCAGAGCCTGGAGCCTTCTTCAGATTCTGTGTCTTCTTCTCTCTCTTCCTCTCACCCACTTGTGCATTCTCAATCTCTCTCTCAAAAATAAACAAACGTTAAAAAAATTAAAAAAAAAACTTTGACCAAATTTGCAGTGTATGCATCAAAAAATATTCACTCCCTATTCTCTGGCTAATTTTACACGTTATTATTTTCCTTCTAAATTAATCTGTGCTCTCTTATTTAATTTATATATCATTGTAAGATACCTTGTATTCTTTCTGTACAAGAGTAGTTTATGTACAAACACAAACATCTTTTGTTTACTTGAAAATGGAATTTTATTTTAAGTAATTTCTGGGGTTTTTTAGAGATCATTTCAGATTAAACTCTTATGAAGTGAACAAGGAAAATGCTTTCTCACTTTTTGCTGAAATTATTATTTTTTTAATCCCCACCTGGTTAGGCATGAAGTCCAAGTCAACTGCTACACATATTTATCATTATAGTTTTTTTAAAAAAAGAATTAAGGATGTTGGCTTTGCCTGAGTACTGAGGATTGTGCTGGCAGCACGTGTTTTATTAAGCTATTTGGAAGGGGTGGGAGTGTCCCAAAGAACCTCAAAAACTTGTGTGGTATCTCTAGGGGCTGTCAGTTTATCCCCAGAGGCAGCATGAGGACAAAGCAGAGTAAAGAGTTAGGAATCCTGGTTTCTAGGTGTTGTTAGGAATAGTGCAATCTCTACTCACTCTTATAATGGCTCATTTGTAAATCATTTAATTACAAAAAACAAAAAACAAAACAAAACAAAAAAAAAAACCTAAAAAACACCTCTCTTCCATAAAATCGAGACATTCCTGTACTCACGGCCTCAAAAAGCTGAACAAGATGAAATGGATAGTGGAAAGTAGGCATGAAGGTGGAGTCAGGAGAAACTAATTTAAATTTTAATACTGCCCTTTAGTAATTGTGACATTGGACAAATTAGCCTTGATGAACCAATTGTGCTTTCTAAAACTAATTAAATTTCATTTCCTAGATAGTAACAGAGTGTGAGAACTGCCTCCCAAAGTTGTTAGGAGGATTAAATGAGATAATGCATTGAAAGAGCTATGAAAACTATAAACTATATATACAATTGTAATTCCAGCTCAGAGAGTAGCCAGACAAGGAAAAAAAGAGAAACTTAGATGTTTTTGGTAAACAAAAGCTTCTGACTCCATTGGTATGCTAACTAAAATCACTGAGTGCAGAAAGAGTGCACTCACAAGGTTCCTCCAAAAATGCAATACCATAAGAGACTCTTAAATACAGAGAACTGACAGACAGGGTTGATGGGAGGGAGGAGGGGGGGAAATGGGTGATGGGCATTGAGGAGGGCACTTGTTGGGATGAGCACTGGGTGTTGTATGTGAGCGATGAACCTCGGGAATCTACTCCTGAAGCCAGGAGCACATTGTATACACTGTATGTTAGCTGACTCGACAATAAATTCTATTAAAAAAATGCAATACAACCAAAATAGATACCAATGCTTTAGTGCCACCTACCAAAGCGAAGCTGAACCCAGCAGGCCACCAATTAGGCTCCATTAGCATTCTCACACCCTTCCTAAGTTATTGGATTGGATTGACAAGTTCCTGACTATGTTGAAATATTATAATTAAATTTTATGACATTAGTATCTATGAATAGCTTATAAGGGAGCTCATTTTAGTGTTCTGATTATAAAGACTTTATATTCCTAGGGTTAATAAAAATCAGTATGTATATGTATTCCAAGACAGGTATGTGTGTGTTTACACAGATAAACAGATTGACAAGGTATATAATTTTTTAATTTGGAACTGTACCCTGTGCAGCAGGCATTACCAGTGAGCAGTGAGAGCTGGCTTTCTTTCCACACCAGAACTGGGTATGATCAAATTTTTCCAGTTATTGGCTAAAAACTTCATTTGGTTGTTGCTTTAATTTGCATTTTAATAATTTGAAGTAAAATTGAATGTTGAAAAATGTTTTTTTTTTTACCTATTTGTATATCTTACAATGAAATCCTTGCCAATCTCCAATCTTAATATTTATGGGATGTGTATCTATTTTTTCAGTGAGTTGCAAAATATTTATATTAAGAAAATTAACCCATTGTTCAATATATGAGGATTTTTTTCAGGGTTTTTTTTTTTTTTTTTTTTGCCTTTTTCTTTTGATTATCTGTATTTTAAGATCCTGGTGATTTGTTTGTTTTTACTTTGTTTTCCTGTTTTGGCTCATATTTATTTCTGAATAATCCCTCTGTTCCATACTCTCAGTTCCCAAATTTCTATTTTTTTCTAATGTTAACAGTCATCATTTCCAATAGTAATAAAGTTAATATAAGGCAAAATAGAAAATAAAACACTTTTTACGAATACTATTTGTACCTTGACTATATACTTCATCTGATTACTAACACCTCTTGAATAAAATGTAGAGTGAGAACATTCCAAGTAAGAAAACAAATAAGATATCATACTATAGTGGAATATTGAAATCAGTCCTCAGTTTCCCAAAATGTTAAACAGCATTACCATATGGGTACACTCATGTACCCAATGAGAGTATACCCAATAGTCTCAAGAGAGGTCATGGAGTCTATGCTGTGAGTTCTAGGAAATAAAAATGAACCAATGGGAGAAGATGGCGGCATAGGAGGCTGCTGGGCTCACCTCGTCCTGCTGGTCACTTAGATTACACCCACATCTGCCCAAATAACCCAGAAAACCACCATAAGATTAGCAGAATGGACTGTCTGGAGCCAAGCGTACACAAGAGGCCCACAGAAGAGGGTAGGTAGAGCGGAGAGGCAGTGCACACTACACGGACTGGCGGGAGGGAGCCAGGGTGGTGGAGGGGCAGCCTGCCTGGCAAGGCAGAATCCCCAAGTCTGGCTTGCAAAAGCAGAGGGGCTGGACTGCATGAGTTCTGACAGCCAGCAGGACTTAACATCTGGAATGTTAAAAGTCAACAGCTCTGCTCTCAGAGAGCGGGGAGGGCGAGAGGACATCAGAAGGGAGAGTTGCTGAGCCCCAGAAGACAGAGCTCAGCTCAATGGGAGAACAAAGGCTCTGGCCAGCGTTATCTCCCTCTCCCATCCCCCAGCCGAAATTCCAAAGGGAACAAGTTCCTGTTCCCGAACTTGCTTACACCGCACAACACCCAATGCTGTGCTTCTGTGGATCCATCCCTCAAGCGGGTCTGCCTCCCTCCAGGTGCTGCAGGGCCCCTCTCATAAGGCAAAGCGAGCTAAGCCTCCCCCTCCCACCCCTGTGCACCTTGAGGATCAACCCCCGCTAATATGCAAGATCCCATAGAAGCAGCATCACAAGCCTGGCAACATGCAAGTAGCCCAGACAATGGCCACACCACTCCACAGTGAGTCCTGTCCCTGGGAGAGGGCAAGATAAGGTACACTCCAGTCTGACTGTGGCCCCAGCAGTGGGCTGGGGACAGACATCAGGTCTGACTGTGGCCCTGCCCACCAACACAAGTTACTCCAGACAGCACAGGGGAAGTGCCCTGCAGTTCTGCGCCACCTCAAGGACTATCCAAAATGATGAAATGGAAGAATTCTCTTCAAAAGAAACTCCAGGAAGCAGCAACAGCTAACGAATTGATCAAAAACAATTTAAGCAATATAACAGAACAAGAATTTAGAATAATAGTCATAAAATTAATTGCTGGGCTTGAAAAAAGTATAGAGGACATCAGAGAATATATTGCTACAGAGATCAAGGGACTAAGAAATAGTCATGAGGAGCTAAAAAATGCTATAAATGAGGTGCAAAATAAAATGGAGGCAACCACACCTCGGATTGAAGAGGCAGAGGAGAGAATAGGTGAATTAGAAGATAAAATCATGGAAAAAGAGGAAGCTGAGAAAAAGATAAAAAAAATTCCAGGAGTATGAGGGGGAGAATTAGAGAACTAAGTGATGCAATCAAACAGAACAATATCTGTATCATAGGAATTCCAGAAGAAGAGTGAGAGAAAAGGGCGGAAGGTGTACTTGAACAAATCGTAGCTGAGAACTTCCCTGATCTGGGGAAGGAAAAAAAGCATTGAAATCCAAGAGGCACAGAGACCTCTCTTCAGACGTAACTTGAATCAATCTTCTGCATGACATATAATAGTGAAACTGGCAAAATACAAGGATAAAGAGAGACTTCTGAAAGCAGCTAGGGATAAACAGGCCCTAACATACAAAGGTAAACATATAAGGGTAGTAGCAGACCTATCTACTGAAATTTGGCAGGCCAGAAAGGAATGGCAGGAAATGTTCAATGTGATGAACAGAAAAAATATGCAGCCGAGAATCCTTTATCCAGCAAGCCTGTCATTCAGAATAGAAGGAGAGATAAAGGTTTTCCCAAACAAACAAAAGCTGAAGGAATTTATCACCACTAAACCAGCCTTACAAGAGATCCTAAGGGGGACTCTGTGAGTGAAATGTTGCAAGGACCACAATGTGCCAGAGACATCACTACAAGTATGAAACCTACAGACATCACAATGACTCTAAACCCATATCTTTCTATAATAACACTGAATGTAAATGGACTAAATGCTCCAACCTAGACATAGGTTATCAAAATGGATAAAAAAAAAATAAGACCCATCTATTTGCTGTCTACAAGAGACTCATTTTAGACCTGAGGACACCTTCAGATTGAGAGTGAGGGGATGGAGAACTGTCTATAATGCTACTGGACTTCAAAAGAAATCTGGAGTAGTCAGACTTATATCAGACAAACTAGACTTTAAATTAAAGGCTGTAACAAGAGATGAAGAAGGGCATTATATAATAATTATGTGGTCTATGCATCAGGAAGCTAACAATTATAAATGTCTATGCACCGAATACAGAAGCCCCCAAATATATAAAACAATTACTCACAAACATAAGCAACCTTATTGATAAGAATGTGGTAATTGCAGGGGAATTTAATACCCCACTTACAACAATGGATAGATCATCAAGACACAGGATCAGTAAAGAAACAAGGGCCCTAATGATACATTGGATTAGATGGACTTGACAGGTATATTTAGAACTCGGCATCCCAAAGCAACAGAATATACTTTCTTCTAGAGTGCACATGGAAAATTCTCCAAGATAGATCACATACTGGGTCAGCCCTTCATAAGTATAAAAGAATTAGATCATACCATGCACACTTTCAGACCACAATGCGATGAAGCTTGAAATCAACCACAGGAAGAAGTCTGGAAAACCTCCAAAAGCATGGAGGTTAAAGAACACCCTACTAAACAATGAATGGGTCAACCAGGCAATTAGAGAAGAAATTAAAAAAATATATGGAAACAAATGAAAATGAAAATACAACAATCCAAATGCTTTGGGATGCAGCAAAGGCAGTCCTGAGAGGAAAATACATTGCAATCCAGGCCTATCTCAAGAAACAAGAAAAATCCCAAATACAAAATCTAATGGCACACCTAAAGGAAATAGAAGCAGAACAGCAAAGACACCCCAAACCCAGAAGAAGAAGAAAAAGAATAAAGATCAGAGCAGAAATAAATAATATAGAATCTAAAAAAAAACTGTAGAGCAGATCAATGAAACCAAGAGTTGGTTTTTTGAAAAAAAAAAACAAAATTGATAAACCTCTAGTCAGGCTTCTCAACAAGAAAAGGGAGAGGACCCAAATAGATAAGATCATGAATGAAAATGGAATTATTACAACCAATCCCTCAGAAATACAAGCAACTTTCAGGGAATATTATGAAAAATTATATGCCAACAAACTGGACAACCTGTAAGAAACTGACAAATTCCTAAGCACCCACACACTTCCAAAACTCAAACAGGAAGAAATAGAAAACTTGAGCAGACCCATAACCAGCAAAGAAATTGAATCAGTTATCAAAAATCTTCCAACAAATAAGAGTCCAGGACCAGATGGCTTCCCTGGGGAATTCTAACAGACATTTAAAGCAGAGATAATACCTATCCTTCTCAAGCTGTTCCAAAAAATAGAAAGGGAAGGAAAACTTCCAGACTCATTCTATGAAACCAGCACTACTTTGATTCCTAAACCAGACAGAGACCCAGCAAAAAAAGAGAACTACAGGCCAATATCCCTGATGAATATGGAAGCAAAAATTCTCAATAGGATACTAGCAAATCGAATTCAACAGCTTATAAAAAGAATTATTCACCATGGTCAAGTGGGATTCATTCCTGGGCTGCAGAGCTGATTCAACATTCTCAAATCAATCGATGTGATACATCACATTAATAAAAGCAAAGATAAGAACCATATGATCCTGTCAATCGATGCAGAAAAAGCATTTGACAAAATTCAGTATCCTTTCTTAATAAAAACCCTCAAGAAAGTCGGGATAGAAGGAACATACTTAAACATCATAAAAGCCATTTATGAAAATCCCTCAGCTAATATCATCCTCAATGGGGAAAAAGTGAGATCTTTTCCCCTGAGATCAGGAACATGACAGGGATGTCCAGTCTCACCGCTGTTGTTTAACATAGTGTTGGAAGTTGTAGCATCAGCAATCAGACAACAAAAGGAAATCAAAAGCATCAAAATTGGCAAGATGAAGTCAAGCTTTCACTTCTTGCAGATGACATGATATTATACATGGAAAACCCGATAGACTCCACCAAAAGTCTGCTATTACTGATACATGAATTTAGCAAAGTTGCAGGATACCAAATCAATGTACAAAAATCAGTGGCATTCTTATACACTAATAATGAAGCAACAGAAAGACAAATAACGAAACTGATCCCATTCACAATTGCACCAAGAATCATAAAATACCTAGGAATAAACCTAGCCAAAGGTGTAAAATATCTGTATGCTGAAAGCTATAGAAAGCTTATGAAGGAAATTGAAGAAGATACAAATAAATGGAATAACATTCCATGCTCATGGGTTGGAAGAATATTGTTAAAATGTCAATACTACCCAAAACTATCTACACATTCAACACAATCCCAATCAAAATTGCACCAGCATTCTTCTCGAAGCTAAAACAAGCAATCCTAAAATTTGTTTGGAACCACAAAAGACCCTGAATAGCCAAAAAGTAATTTTGAAGAAGAAAACCAAAGCGGGAGGCATCACAATCCTAGACTTTAGCCTCTACTACAAAGCTGTAATCAAGACAGCTGTAATCAAAAACAGACACATAGACCAATGGAATAGAATAGAAACCCCAGAATTAGACCCACAAAAGTATGGCCAACTAATCTTTGACAAAGCAGGAAAGAATATCCAATGGAAAAAAGACAGTCTCTTAACAAATGGTGCTGGGAGAACTGGACAGCAACATGCAGAAGGATTGAACTAGACCACTTTCTTACACCATTAACAAAACAAACTCAAAATGGTTAAAGGACCTGAATGTAAGACAGGAAACCATCAAAACCCTAGAGGAGAAAGCAGGAAAAAACCTCTCTGACCTCAGCCACAGCAATTTTATTTGACACATCCCCAAAGGCAAGGGAATTAAAAGCAAAAATGAACTATTAGGACCTCATGAAGATAAAAAGCTTCTGCACTGCCAAGGAAACAATCAACAAAACTAAAAGGCAACCTACAAAATGGGAAGATATTTGCAAATGACATATTGGACAAAGGGCTAGTATCCAAAATCTATAAAGAGCTCATCCAACTCCACACCAGAAAAACAAATAATCCAGTGAAGTAATGGGCAGAACACATGAATAGATACTTCTCTAAAGAAGACATCCAGATGGTCAACAGGCACATGAAAAGATGCTCAACGTCGCTCCTCGTCAGGGAGATACAAATCAAAACCACACTCAGATACCACCTCACGCCAGTCAGAGTGGCTAAAATGAACAAATCAGACTATAGTTGCTGGCGAGGCTGTGGAGAAACGGGAACCTTCTTGCACTGTTTGTGGGAATGCAAGCTGGCGCAGCCATTCTGGAAAACAGTGTGGAGGTTCCTCAAAAAATTAAAAATAGATCTACCCTATAACAGCTGTAGCGGCACTAAATTAAAATAGATCTACCTTATAGCAGCACTTTCAACAATAGCCAAATTATCAAAGAGCCTAAATGTCCACCAACTGATCAATGGATAAAGAAATTGTCGTTTATACACACAATAGAATACTACTTGGCAGAGAGAGAATGAAATCTGGCCTTTTGTAGCAATGTGGATGGAACTGGAGAGTGTTATGCTAAGTGAAATAAGTGATACGGAGAAAGACAGATACCATATGTTTTCACTCCTATGTGGATCCTGAGAAACTTAACAGAAAACCATGGGGGAGTGGAGGGGGGATAAAGTTAGAGAGGGAGAGAGCCAAACAATAACAGACTCTTAAAAACAGAGAATAAACTGAGGGTTGATGGGGGGTGGGAGGGAGGGAAAAGTGGGAGATGGGCATTGAGGAGGACACCTGCTGGCATGAGCACTGGGTGTTGTATGGAAACCAAATAAATTTCATATTTAAAAAAATAAAAATAAAAATGCAAATGAAAGGATGTCTGAGGAACCTTATAAGTGGGAAGCTCGGGGTCATGATAGTCTTCTTTTGAGCAGGTGAATTCTGTCTGAACTCTTGCACTTAGAAAGGTCAAGGCCTGGGGAAAAGTATTTCTAGTACGATTTCGTGGGACTTCCTCATGACCTCTTGGATGTCTGGAAATAAGAGTTCTTTTTTTAATTGTTTTTATTTTTTTTAAAGCTTACTTATTTTTGTGAGAGAGAGAGAGAGAGAAAAAGAGAGCAAGTACAAGTGGGGAGGGGCAGAGAGAGAGGGCAAATCTGAAGCAGGCTTCAGGTTCTGAGCTGTCAGCACAGAGCCCAGTGCATGGTTTGAACCTGTGGACTGCAAGATCGTGACCTGAGCCAAAGTTGGACACCTAACCAACTGAGCCACCCAGGTGCCTCAGGGCAAGAAGAGTTCTTCCCTTCTCTCACTTTGTGCCTTCCCTGGACAGGGTTAATATTATTCAGAGAGCACAGAGTACACTCTATATTTCCAGTTTTTGATACTTTAATCTTAATAGTAAAAATTTCTATTCCCATGATACTATAATGATTCTTGAGTTGGTTAGTTATTAAGGTAAGCCCCCCAAAAAAGGACTGGAATAAAAAGAAAACAGAATCAACAGAAGTATAAGGACAAATGTGTCCTTCTACAGTTCTCCCATATTTGAGATTAGACTGGAAAAAAAAAAAACGTTGAATAATATGATTAATGAGAAGGACATAAAAAATGTCCTTTGCCCAACAGTTAACATATTTTTCCTAAGAACATGGAGAATATATCTGCAAACTAACTGTATAATAAGGCAGCAAACAAGTCTCAGCCAAGTTTAAAGGATTGGTATCATAACCACCTTCTTTAACCTTCTTTAACCACAGTGTCATTAGGTTAGAAATCAATTTTTAAAAAATAACTAAAGAGGAAAAAAAACAATTTAGATTTTAAAAAATGGAACTTCTAGATAATTAGATATGCCAAGTAAATTTTTTTCAGTTTATTTATTTATTTTGAGAGGGAGTGTGTGCACACCGGGGGCACACGGGGAAGCTGAAAGCGGGGCAGAGGCAGAAGAAGAGACAGAATCTGAAGCAGTCTCCATCCTGAGAGCACAGAGCCCCATGTGGGGATTTATCCCAGGTTACTGGGATTATGATCCAAACCAAAATCAAGAGTCTGAGGCTCAATTGCCTGAACCTCCCAGACACCCCTAGAATTGTATTGCAAACTAGGGAATAGTTGTTGCTGTGACTGCGAATGAGAATGAGACAGAAGTGTATAATATCATAAGCTTACCATAAGGAAGAAGAAAAGAAATACTGAAAGTCAGTAAACTTAAAGTTCAGTTTACTAAAGTTAGAATGATGACAGAATAAATCCAAAGAAATTCAACCAATGGCGATATAAAGCGTCTCAGGTAATGGAGTAGGGAACAAAGATAAAGAGGGTCAACAAAGCCAAAAATATATTTTTGACATTAATGGACAATATATTGATCAGAAGGGAATACATAAATAATGAAATGAATGACAAAGTGGGACATAAGTACAGACAGAGCAGAGATTTTAAAAACAATACTGGAGAATGTGTCAGTTTATTTAACGGACTAGACCTCTTTGGATGCAAGCAGAAACAAACTTCAGTTTTCTTACACTTGCCTTGCAAAGATATGATGAAACATATTCTGTCTTGCCATTAAAAGAAATCTCTAGCGAGTCCCATAATTTTTCTGGTCTCTTAGAAAATAAAATAGCCTTTACTTTTAGTAATAAGAGTCCCAGTCCAGTTTAATGTCAATGCTCTGAACTTCTTAAAAGATTCTCTTCCTCTTCCAACGAAGGCTGGTTCAGTCTTTAGTAAGTGGTGGGAATGGGGAGGATGGTTGCCTTCTCCCTTTCCTCTCTCTACCTTTCCCAACTGACTAGTTGCAGAGTTTTACTCCTTCAGGGAAGATATTAAGGGTAAAGGGGACTAAAAGAAATGGACCAATGCGTTTGTGCCTAACACATTTTGCCTCCAGGTATGGCAAATGCACTCTTATGTAGTATTTATTTCATGAACACTTTTGTGTGTTTTTCAGACATCCCCACTGGGGATCTCCTTATAGAGGATATATATCCCTTCTGTCTGGCCAGTTATAACTCACCCTCTGCACCTGAGTTTCTAGTTGGGTCACATTGTTCCTCCAGATGATCCTCTTGGACTGAATCCCTTTTAAGATGACTCTTGGCTTACTCCCTTCTGGGGACACATGCACCTTTGCCCTTCCCTTGGAGGAAGAGTTTTTGGTTCAAAGGCAACCTTATCTGTCATTGGGGTGTCAGCTCCAGACCCTCTCTTGTGTTTAGTTTGTCCCTATGAAAATTAAACACCATTCCATACATATTCTTGGCTCCAGGAGGCACGTATAAACTTCTCGGCATGGTTCTCCTTAAGTCCTCTTCACTCAACTTCCTAAGGCACGGGGTGGGGAGAAGGAAATTGATTCTGTCTCACACAGAGGGAGGAGGACGTGAAAAGCACATTGGCATGCTCCCTCCAAGCATTGTTAACCATT
The DNA here is from genome assembly GCF_018350155.1 of Leopardus geoffroyi. Taxonomy (NCBI): domain Eukaryota; kingdom Metazoa; phylum Chordata; class Mammalia; order Carnivora; family Felidae; genus Leopardus; species Leopardus geoffroyi. The sequence goes on from NC_059341.1 coordinate 85,974,891, forward strand.
ACTCTTTACGCCATAACAGTGGGAGATGAAAAAATGCTGGCAGTCTCGTAAGGGTAACTCACTCTAAGACGTGAAGTACTTAGTAGCTCTTTTATTTGTCTTAAGCTTTCAGCTAAAGCTGAGACAGAAGGAGTCTTATTATGGCAACCTCTTATGTCACAAGAAATTGTATGCCAGTTATTTTGAGAAGTTAACGGGAAAAAAGAGTCTTTATTTTTTATTTTTTTATTGAAGTAATAGTTAACATGCAATGTTACATTACTTTCAGGCATACAACATAGTGATTCAACAAGTCTATGCGTTATGCTATGTTCACCCCAAGTGTAGGTACCTACCATCTGTCACTATACAGTGCTATTGCAATATATGTAATATTTGGCTATATTCTCTATGCTCTACTTTTCATCCCTGTGACTTATTCATTCTATAACTGGAAGCCTGTGCCTCCTGGTCCCCTTCACCCCCCAAAATGGAATTTTCTTTAGAAAACTATAACTTACTAAAGAAAACTCAGGAAGAAAGTAGAAAAGCTGAATAACCTAATCATCAAAGAAACTGAACAGATACACATCCAAAGCAAAACAAAGAAACAAAAAACCAAGTGAAGGTATGCCTATATTTCACTATGTGAACACTAAAAAAAAATATGTTTTATTTTATATTTAAGAGAGAGAGACAGAGACAGAGCAGGGGAGGGTCAGAGTCGGAGCGGGGGGTGGGGGGGGACAGAGAATCCAAAACAGGCTCCAGGCTCCAAGCTGTCAGCCTAGGGCCCGAACTCAGGAACTACGAAATTGCGACCCAAGCCAAAGTCGGACACTTAACTGACTGAGCCACCCAGGCACCCCACACTATGTGAACATTTTAATGGAGATTCTAACAACTGAAGTAAGATAAGAAAAAGAAAACTTTTGAGGATTCAAAAGAAAAAAACAAAGTGATCATTATTTGAGGACAGTTTGTCCTACATGGGAAACTCCAGACGACACGTGGAAAAATGCTTAGCATTTATTAGTCTAGCAACATTCAGAAATCAATCACATTCCTATATATTAGCACAAAGAGTTAAAACTATAATTTAAGAGGCCAAATGTGCCAAAAAATATGACAGAAGTTTATGAAGAATTTTACAGACTTCTGTTGAAGCATACTAAAGAGGACCTAAATAATTGGAGAGATACATCAGATTCATGGATCAGAAGAATTGCTGTTATAAAAATGTCAATTATTTTGTAAAATATGAGGACGACTATGAATGTGTTCCTAGGGAAGCTTATGCTATGGAACTTCATGCCTTAAAATGGCCCATATGGGTATATCATTGGGAGGATTTTGGATGCCACCAAGGATAAATATACTCCTGTTTCAAGACAACTGCCTTAAAAAAATCCTTGTGTATGTATACAAAGGAATACTTATACCACAATTATTGTAGCTGCATTCTTTGTAATAAAAAGTCCATGGAAATGACTAAACATTCATCAATAGGAAAATACATATGTTGAGGTATACACATGTAGTTAAATACTATTCAACAATGAAAATGAATTAATCAGAGTTATGTATTCCAATCTATGGATAAATCTCACAAAGGTAAGGTTGGTCAAAAAAAGGCAATTTGCAGAAAAAAATATGTATAGCATGTGGTTATCCACATAAAACAATTTATATACATACATGTATATTCAGTTTAAAATAGAAAACATGCATGGTACTGATAAATATCAAATATCAGATAGTAATTGTTTCCAGTGTTTCCAGTGTTCCAGAGGGTGAAAGATATGATTAAAATTACTAAAAACAACAACAAAATATAACGGAACATTTAATTTGTTTCAACACAGCAGGATACCTCATTTTCCCTCCTATTTGTAAAATAATAAATCCTCTTTATGAGGTGTTCCTTGCAGGTCAAAGTAAGTCCTATTGTACATTCTATACATTTGGTAAATTTGATAATTTGTTTATAACTCACCTTCAAAAGTAAAAACAAACAAATATCTCAATATTGTAAAAACAAACAAATATCTCAATTAAATAGGGTAGCAAAAGACTCTACCTCAAATTTAGAAAAGGGTAACTATTTATTTTATACCCCGAACAGTGGATAAAGTTCAACAATAATTTCTTTTGAAGGATTCACCAAAAATGCCATTTGTTAAGTAGCAATAGAAGCATTCTTCATTCTGTGGCCTTAGTATTAGACCATTTATTTTCTTTAATTAGTCCCCATATCTACCATGATTAAATGAAACCTAGGAGACAGGGATTAGAGGATGGATTTAGAAGATCCAGACAAGCTAAGATACTACAAATAAACTAGTAGAGAACATTGACAAAACATGGAACGACAATTCGGAAGTAGCAGATGAAGAAATTTTTTTCTAGTTATCAATCACCTATTTAAAAATAACCGCTGAAGGGAAACCTGAATTCATCCTCTTTCCTTGTCATAATTAGTATTACCAGAATGTTTTCTTTCCTCGCGTCTTGAATTTTAATGATGCACTGAAGAATAATGGAAAAATCATTTCGATGAAGCCAAAGATTGCATTTAATTCTAGTGTGTTAATTGGCTTTATTAAAAATTAGCATTTTTGAATTTCTAATTCTTTCTAATTTATGAAATGTCACTCATTTTCTCATGTATCATATTGTAATTAAATTTGCATGGGAGTAAATTTTATTTGTCTCTGTTGCTGAAACACTGAAGATTTGTCTGCACAACAAATGCAGGATATTTCTGTATTTGTGTGTGTTGACAATAAAATATTCATTAATTTTGAACATGGCAACAGCACTGCACATGCTGCAATTGTAATTACTATTGCTTAGTAACAGCATGTCTCTGAGTGACAATGGGAATTAGCTGAATAATTATTACATGTGCTTCTCCTTGCAATATTTTTTCAATGTAGTTCTGATCCCTGGGTAGAAGTTGCCAGTTTAGGCGAAGCCATTTGAGCCAAATACAGATTCTGCTTCATAAACCATCAATGTAATCAGTCTAAGACCAACAGCAGTCCACAGTTAATCACATAATAATTGGATCATTCCTTCAATGTCAATACATTAGAACCTGCGTGCAAAGCATTTGGGGAAAATGTTTACCAGACCTAAATTTCTCTAGAGAAATCAAACCTTGTACAATTAGCAGGGAAAAAATGAAATGTTCATTCTCTGGTTTAATTAGAAAGGCACCACATCTGAAGTACCCACTGCCGGCTCCTTGCGCTGCCTAATTCTCCTGTTATCTCAGAGTTATCTTTCAGCCAAGTAGATTTTGCAGCATACTTTCACTTGCATAGGTATACCTTTACCCAGATCAATAACAAACGGTAGGCAACAATCGTCTATCAACAACTCTGCATGTTCTTTATTGGAAAAGTTACAGCAGTAAAGCAAATTCACTCACTGTTGCAAAATTGTGAGGTTGTTTTTATTTTCTCTTTAGAATCTGACGCTCATTATGCATTTCTATACCTTCTTTCTATTAATGCAATTGACACTTGGATAGAGTCATTTTTTTTATCACAAAACCTGATTTCAGAAATGCTATTTTTATCATTTATTGGACTGTATTAATTCATGGCCATTGGGATTTTCCATATCGGTTAATGTAAGTGGCTTTTCCCAAAATCAGCTTCCTCCCAAAGCAGACTCTGGGGCTTTTCCTTTCACACTAGCACCTTTCCCTTAGGAATGCGATAACACGCCCCTGCTCAGGGGAGGATGTTAATGAGTGTCCTTCTTTCAGGTGACATGGTTGTAACTGTGGAGCCAATTTGCATGGTCACTTGCTATTCTTAGGGCAAGGATGATCAACTTTCTCCAAAAGAGCCAAGGGTAAAAAGCAAACAACAATTTCTGGAAGGTCTTCTATAAACAGTAATAGAGACCAACTGACATATCTCCCCCAGAAGGTAAAAAGACTGAAGGTATTAAGGAATTTTTTTTTAAGTTTGAAATAAGACCAACATATACAAGTGTATCTAGAATCCATCTCACTCTTTAGGGACTTTGGACTTTGGCTTACTAGTATATCTTGATGAGGGCCCAGGACCTGTAAAACTAGATGTTATCTTGGAAAAACGAGAGCTTGCAATTGATTTTTGCCCAGTAGAGATTCAATATAAAAATATGTGTATATCCAGATGTTATAGCTTCATTGCCTTTCAAACAGTTTTGTATGTAACTTAGTAATCTCCATCTCAGCCTCCATTATTTAGTCAACTGTATGAACATCTGCCTCTGATAGCCTCTTGAACCAGCTTTGTCATTTTGCCAGTTCCACCACTAATAAGCTAAATAATTCTGACACAAGTTCACTGTATATTTATATAAGCATCAGATGTTTTTAAAATTTTTATTTTGAAGTAATTGTAGGCTCAGACGGAATTGTGAAAACTCCCAAGTTCCCATTTACTCTTCATCTGTATCCCCCTGATGATATCTTTAAAAACAGTAGTTCAATAGTTGGGCCCAGGTAGTTAATATTAGCATAAAAATAGTATTACCTAAACTACAGACCTTATTCAGATTTCATCAGCTTTTTTATATGCGGTCTTTTCTGTGTGTATAGTTCTATGAATTTTATCATACATACATATTTAAGGAGCCACTCCCATAATTAGAATAAAAAATGTTCCATCTGGAGCACCTGGGTGGCTTGGTCGGTTAAGTGTCCGGCTTCGGCTCAGGTCATGAGCTCACAGTTTCTGAGTTCGGGCCTCACGTCGGGCTCTGTGCTGCCAGCTCAGAGCCCGGAGCCTGCTTTGGATTCTGTGTCTCCCTCTCTCTCTGTCCCTCCCCTGCTTGCACGCTATCTCTCTCTCTCTCAAAATTAAATAAACATTTAAAAACATTTCAAAAAAATGTCCCATCACCCAAGAGGAGCTCCCTCATGCTATCCCTTTGTATTCATGCTCTCCACAGAAACCTAATGTCCAACAACCACTGATCTGTTGTCCATCACTACAATTTAGTTCTTTTAAGAATATTGTATAAATGGGATTATTCCATATGTATTATTTCAAGATTGGCTCTTTTCATTTAGCATAATTCCCTTGGAATTCATCCAAGTTGTAGCAGACCTCAGTAGTATATTTCTTTTCTTTTCTTCCTTAATGCCCATCACCCATTTCCCTCCTCCCCCCGTGCCCCTCCATCAACCCTCAGTTTGTTTTCTGTATTTAAGAGTCTCTTATGGTTTGCCTCCCTCTCTGTTTGAAGCTAGTTTTTCCCCTTTCCTTCCCCCGTGGTCTTCTGTTAAGTTTCTCAAGTTCCACATATGAGTGAAAATTAGAATGTTTCATTTTAATGTTCAGGAATATTGAATTCAAAGAATGTAGCATGGTCTGTTTATCCATTTATCCACTAAAAGATATTTGGATTGTTTCCAGAAAGCTGTCATCAATACCCATGTATTCACGTACACATATTTTTGCAAATAGAAGTTCTTATTTCTCCAGGTTAAAAACTCAGGAGTGGGATTACTGGGTCATATGATAAGTGTTTGTTTAACTTTATAAGAGATTGACAAAATGTTTTCCAGAATGTACCATCTTACATTTTGAAGTATTGTTTGAGAGATCTGATTGTTCTGCATCCTCAACAGCACTTGTGAGAGTCAACATTTTATGTCTTTAACAATTCTAATAGCTATAAAGTGACATCAAGTTATGGTTTTCAGTTGTGTCTAATTAATGGTTACTGATATTACACATCTTTTCATGTTCTTATCCTATCTGTATATGCTGTTTGGGGAAGTGTCTGAATTTTTTTTATTTAAGCTTTAAAATTTTAATTCCAATATGGTTAACATACAGTGCTATATTAGCTTCAGATATATAATATAGTGATTCAATAATTCTGTACATTACTAAGTGCTTATCATGATAAGTGTGCTCTGAATCCCCTTCACCTATATCACCTGTCTTCCCACTTACCTCCCTTCTGGGAACCATTCATTTGTTCTCTATAGTTAAGAGTCTGTTTCTTGGTTTTTTGTTTCTCTCTCTCTCTCACTCTCACTCTTTTCTTTGCCCATTTATTTTTATTTCTTAACGTTTCCCTGTTTTTTAACTAGGTTGTATCCTTACTCTTCAGTTTTGAGAATCTTTTATATATCCTGGATATATGGGCTACTGTAGCCCATCTAATAAGTTTTTAAATTTTCAGTTATTATAATTTTCACTTCTAAAATCTCCATTTGGTTTACCTTCTCCTATCTTTTTTTGGCTGAGACTATTTTTTTCCAATGATTTCAAGAGTATTAATAATTGCTTACTAGAGCATTTTTATGTCTGCTTTAAAATTCTTGGCAGATATTTCTAATATCTGTCTTGTCTTAGCATTTGTATCTCTAGTCTTTTCTCATTTGACTTGAGATATTTCTTGGTTCTTGGGATGCTGAGTAATGTGGGATTGAGTATTTTGAATATTATACTGGATGCCTCTGCTTGCCCATTTAAATCTTCCACTGGAGCTTATAGTATTTAGGCTCAGAACGTATATCCCATCCCTCTTTTGTGAATTGTGCTTCAAATGGCAATTTAGATTACAAAGGTTTTGTAGCACTGTTTTGGTTTGACTTGCTTGTGTACAGTAGAGAGACCGGTGTGAAGCCTGGGTGGTATTCTATGCCACAGCTCTGCTTTCAGAGCTTTAGCTGTTTTGACTTTGGTTGGTTTTCTGATGGGCCACCTGAGGATGAGTCTAAGCTTCACAGACAAATTTTGAAGGATTCCTTTCTCTAGATCTCTCCTTTCTGTAATCCCCCCTTGTACACTAGCTGAAAGGGAAAAGGATACCAAGTCTCTGCAGGGTAAGGATAGTCAACAGGGATGCTTCCCAGAGTCCCTATGTTCTGTTATCTACAAGACATTCCTTTCTGATTCTAAAAAGCTTAGTTTATACATTAAAACGCTGAGTACCAATGAGTTCTCTCTCTTCATCTAATAATTTTCTTTCTCCTCAATGCTGTGTAAATGCTGCTCACTGCTTCAAGGCAGGCTCAAGATATATAAAGAAGACAGAAAGAAAACATACAGATTAATATTTCAAAATTTTCTCTCAATGTAGATTGCCAGTTAGCTATAAAAATAAATGTCTTCTATTACTGTGCACAGCATTGGCTTTCTGTTTACATTATTTTGTTGAATTGACAGATCACCCTGGATGTTTGCTCTAATACATACTTGCAGCTTTCTTTCCAGTGCTTTCTCTGGGGCTGCGTTGTGAAGTGTATGCTCATAAAGTTTTACTATCTTTACATAGTAACAATGATGCAACTGAGGATTGCATTCAGGTTTAGTATTTGGACACAAATACAGCAGAGATATGATTAATGAAAGACCGTTTTAGTAGAAGCAGCAAGGATTTAGAAGGTAAGTGGTGCTGTTTTCAAATCTGGGCTCTGCAATATAAAGTTGAGGAAGTCTATGGCTCCCTGAGAGCCTGTTTGCGAATCATTTAGGATGGGAGATGGTTACAATGCCTGGGGAGGTTGTGAGGCCAAGGTACCTTTTTATAAAGAGAGACCCCCAGGACACTTCCTGGCACAATTGTTGTCAATGTACTTCTCTAATAGGCACAAAGAAGCAGAAAATGACTAAGATTTAGTTATAATGTAAATTTTTATTTAAAAAAATTTTTTTAATGTTTATTTATTTTTGAGAGAGAGAGAGAGAGAGAACATAAGTAGGGGAGGGGCAGAGAGAGAGGGAGACACGGAATCCGAAGTAGGCTCCAGGCTCTGAGCTGTCAGCACAGACCCCAAAGCGGGGCTTGAACAAACCATGAGATCATGACCTGAGCCGAAGTTGGAGGCTTAACTGACAGAGCCACCCAGGTGCCCCTAGTTGTAATGTAAATTTTTAAATAAAAATTATGATCTAACCCAGACAAAAATTTCAAATTCGAAGTGACTCTCTCATGCAACTGCTTACTTTATAGATGGCAAATCTGAGGCTCCAAAGGTTAAGTGAGTTGCTAAGGGTAGGTCATGTTGAGGGAGCAAATTTGGGACCAGAACTCTAACCTTTAGACCTTAAAACAATGGCACAAACATCTCATTAAAAAACCTCTGAAATGAAATATTTTATACTTATTGATTCATACAGTAGGCCCCAACATGCTATGAAATGTGCACATGGCATATAAACATCTACTGTACTGTATCATAAATTAATACCATTAACTAATATGCTAGTTACAACAAACGTTAAACATTTAACTAAAAACACCACTTACTTTAGAATACTGTAGCTCTTGGGGATGCTATAGATGATTTGGGTCATTTATAAAAGCTCTGTTGGGGGCGCCTGGGTGGCTCAGTCAGTCGGTTAGTGTCCGATTTCAGCTCAGGTCATGATCTTGCAGTTCATGGGTTCGAGCCCTGTGTTGGGCTCTGTGCTGACAGCTCAGAGCCTGAAGCCTGCTTTGGATTCTGGGTCTCCCTCTCTCTGCCCCTCCCCCCACTCACGTGTGTGTTCTCTCTCTCTCTTCCCCTCTCTTTCAAAAAATAAATAAGCATTAAAAAAATATATATCTAAAAAATCTCTTTTGGGAAATTTAAATCAACACCTTTTGTATTTGTAGACAAATGTTCTTAAAGGAGAGAAACATTAAAAAACTATTACTGTTAATATTTCTTTACAAACATGGTTACTAGCTATGGAATGTTTGAGGGAATCCTTAGGACTTTGGGAAGACTTGGAACGAGGTGGTTTTGCTGATTGTGTTCTGGACTACCTTGAAATTTCATGGAAGGACTTTCCATTTCTGCTAATTCATACCTTATCTGGTGTCTTAAACAAACAACAGCAAACACAAAAAATGAGGTCTGTTTTTATTATTATTAATTATTATTATTACTATAGCCAAAGACAGAAGGAATGCCACACCTACTATCATTTCTGCTCATTCTCCCACTTATGTCATGGGAAACATAGACACTTTTAATTTGTAGATATTTTTAGCATAAGGAGGTATGTAGCCTTTGGAGAGCATTGTGCTAATAATGCCTCTTCCTAGAATACCACTCAATTTTTGTGGCTAGCTCTTGCCTAAAAGGGGAGGCTGCTAGAGCAGGAACTGGTCAGTTATTTTTTCATGATGGCTAAACGATCAAACGTAGCAGTCCTTGTCTGTTTCCAAGTCTCTAATCTGGCAGTACTATCCCATCCCCAGCCAAGTCCTTTTCTGTTAATCACAGATCCAGAGTCTTCTTAGTTCCTATTTCCCAAGGCTGTCCCTTTACTTGTGGGAGGATTGTTTCCCATTGGGTGTTTTCCTCCTAAGACCCGGGCAGACAAGCAGAAGAAAAAAAAAATCTGATTTTGATGTGCTTTCAAAGCGTCGTTATTAAATAGATGTGGGGTTTTTTTTTTTTTTTTGGCCTAGATTATACTGACAAGTACAATTTTATCATCAATTCATGATTTATATTTGAGGTAAAATATCCTACTGGAATTCTGACACTAGTGGGACTGTCAGTTCTGCTTTACAAAAGGGAGAAAAATCAGAACAATATTTCTCAGAAAAATAACTTATTTCCCTCCTTTTTATTTTCCAATATTAGATAATCACAAACAGAACCTTGGCTACTAATCTAAATAAGGAACACTTTGAATTTGTTTATATATTCATTTTTTTATTCCACATATCAAGTACTCTAAAAAAAGTTGATCATTCCAGGCTTTGCCCCAAACTGGTCTGATATGACATGTGGTAAACAGTAGCAATTATTTGAGTGTCATTTATCAAAGATCCCTATTTGAATTTCTTCTGTGTTCAGCCTAGCAACGAAGAATACTTGGATATGTCTGGCATTCTTGTAGGTTGGCCAACCAGCGACCTTATTTATATGAAAACCAAGAAACCTTATACTCTACAAGAAGGAAAAGGGAAAGTGCACTAGTCTGGTTCAAAAGCAGTAGATTTCTGCTAGAGGGCAAATTTGAATACAGCGCCATGCCTGTCATTCAAGTTGTTCTCCATCCAGCCCTCACAAATTTGTATCTTGATCCTTGGGTAAAAGTCCTATAATAAAAAAATGCAGGTGAAAAACTAAAAATGTCTGTTTCTTAAAGCTTCCACAAAGCATCAAGAGCATGGGGCATCCGAAATGTTGCTGTCAGCAGTTATGAAGGCAAGGAGTGATAATGCCATCTTAAGGGCAAGGATGAGAAATGATGCCAGAAGCACAGAGAAGGACCTTTATATCTCTCAGTGGCTGCAGCAGTGTAGAAATTGGCTGGCACCGGCCCAGATGGTGGCACCTTCAGTGACTAGCTGCATGCAGTAGGATTCAAGGTAGTCATGCAAGCAAGCAGCAGCAGCATGGTAGATTCAGGAAAGCAAGGGCTTAGTGGACAGGAAGCCTTCACACGTGCCCTGGAGGGACAAAGCATTCTGTGTGCTTTGGCTTTACAGTTCAAACTGCTTTCCTGGAGAATGACAAAGGCACTATTTGTATAAGCGTTCTCCAGAGAAATAGAACCACCAGAACACACACACACACACACACACACACACACTGATTGATTTTATTATGAGGAATTGGCTCACACAACTGTGGACGCTGACAAGTCCCATGCTCTGCTGTCTGAAAGCAGGAGACCCAGGAAAGCTGGTGGTATAATTCAGTCCAAATGTGAAGTCCTGTCAGCTGGGGAAGTCAATGGAACAAATCCCAGTCTAAGGGCAGGAGATGAGACATCCCAGCTCAAACAGGGAGGCAGAAAATAAAATGAGGTAGTTTCCTTCTTTTTTAGCCTTTTATTCTATTCAGTCCCTCAGTGGTTTAAATGGATTAGGTGGTACCACCCCTCACCCCCCTGGCACTGAGCATTGGGAAGGTGGGGAGGGCCCTTGATGTTACCCCCTGGAAATAATGTTTAATCTGAGCACCCTGTGGCCAGTTACTTGGCCACATAAAATTAACCATCACATTATCAAAATTAGCTGAGGCAGGAGAAGGGTCACAATGATAGCCTAGAGGGTTGATTTCTGGCATATGCATTGTATATTTCTTGGGAAATCTCAACTATGTGATAGAATTTGAAGAAAACTGGTTTTAATAATAGGAGATCGGGAAGATCCAGGAAAATAATGGTTTTGTGAACCTCTATCCTTCTACATGCTGGTGTGGCCAGAGAAATATCACACTTCTTAAAGAATTATTATATACTGTTATTTTCAAAGGGAGCTTTAGAGAGATAAAGGTAGAAAAGGCCACTTGAGGGTTGTGTAATTTGGGAAGAAAAAGAATGGTATTTCTTTTTTGACTTGCTGCTGTCAAGGTAATTTTAGACCATTTCATAATATTGGCTGGTAAGGTCTCCTAATTCTTTTTTCATTCTGCAGACACTGTTAAATGGATAGATAGATGTATTGAGTTATCTGAATTATGGCTTGAGTCCTGTATCCCAGAGACACATATACAAGAAAATTATGTTTTAATTTGCTTCCCTAAAGACCAAATAACTACCTCTTCTACTCTCCAAGGGAGTATACACCAGGGAGTCTAATTCACATGACAAAACTATGTATGTGCTTTTCCTTATGTAATAAATTTTCCTTAGGTGGTTTCAATGTTTACCACTTTGGGGGCAGAAAAAAATTTAGAATGGAGCAGATGACACACTGAAAATGAATCAGTTCCATTTGGAAACATATACTGTCAACAGGCTTTGCCACTTTCAACTTCTATCATGAGAGTTGAACATAACATCTTAGTGAATTTCTCTCTTCCACTGCATGAACCCTCCCACTCTGTCCTACAGACTGCATTAGCAGATCCTGTCTATTGAAGAGGGAAGATTAAGATAAAACACCTCAGAAGCAATAAAATTAATGAATAAAGATTTGCACTTCAAATTCAACTTTCCCCAACACATCTAGATGAGGTCTTCCCCCCTGCATGATTCCTTGCAGGGCTTGTTAAACTGCTCCTCAAAACTAGGATGCATTCCGAGTCTGTGTTCTTTCTTTGAAGGGACCATACCAGATACTGACTGGTCATCATTTTTGTTATGTGTCAACTGAATACAAAGATAGTGGTTTTCATTTGGAAAGTAGGAGTGTTCTAACTAGTTTCACCTGGCTTCTGAAACCATAACAGTAACCAATCTTCTGGGAATTCTATGGAAAAAATATAGCTGTCTAAATATATAGACTAGGAAAAAAGACACACACACATATACAAACACTGTATAAATATATAAGATAGAGGATAGATAGACAACAGGTAGGTAGGTAAAATGAAACTGAGATACACACACACATACACACACACACACACACACACACACACACACACGCACGCACCAATTGGGGGCCGAAAATTGACATAACTCAAAGGAATCTTTGCTGTATTAAAATATACCAAACTATTCATTTATATTCAAAGAAATATTTTGGTTTTTTTTTAATATTTATTTTTAAGAGAGACAGACACAGAAAGCGAGTTGGTTAGGGGCAGAGAGAGAGGGAGACACAGAATCCAAAGCAGGCTCCAGGGGCAGAGAGAGAGGGAGACACAGAACCTGAAGCAGGCTCCAGGTTCTGTGCTGTCAGCACAGAGCCCAATGCGGAGCTTGAACTCACGAGCTATGAGATCATGACCTGAGCCGAAGTCGGACATTCAACCCACTGAGCCACCCAGGCACCCCTATTTTGTTTTTTTAAGGGGACCCAGAAAATGTACCCCACTTTCCCATAGGAGTTCACTTGGTAAGAGATAGGAGTGAAGCAAATAGAAAAACACCATCCGCTTAACATTTTCAGAGAGGCTGTTGGCAGATGAGGCTCACATGTGAAGTGCCCTTGTACTTCCTAAAAATGAACCTCAGTGTTATATCTTTTCTATCCAGCCATAAGCAATGATGTGCCCTTGAGACCTCCCTAGGGGAGAGTTCTCAGAACCCAGAGAACTGTATAAGAATGTTCTCTCCTAATATGAATGTGTAACTGTATTTGCCCAAAGGTTTCCTCTATGCCAGAGCCTGTGCTAAGCACCATATATAAATCAATTAGCTCATGAAATATGTAGTAGATACTGATACTGTCCTTATTTACTCATGAAGAAACTCTAGTATCGAAAAGTTAAGTAACTTGCCTAAAGTCAGAGAGTTTATTATAGATAAGCAAAGTCTCAGAGTTTAGGTAACTTGCTCAAAGTCACAAAGATCAGAATCAAATGCAGGGCCTCTATAATCAACCCAATCTGCATGACATTGACTTGCACAACATTGCCTTGCAAAGAAAGGCACTAGGTGTAGTTTATATGTTTATTGCCCAAAGACCTCTGAGAAAACTGCCCTTATCAAAGCTTTCTGAAGGGCGTCAGGTATATTTTATATCGCAAGACTTCATGCCGATGACTAACTGGATCAGGAGAGGCCCCTGATACAATGGTGACCATCTAATGACTGCCTAATTAACTATGATTTGTGAGGCTTGGGTCAAGAAAGCTGAGATGAGTTAACTGCAGTTCTCTGAAGAATTGGAAAAAGAAATTGACAGACTGAAATTTAGGTGTGGTGGGTCATTATTATAAAGGATTCTCTGACACTGAACAAAATTCCTGAAGCCATGATAATTATTGAGAAACCTCAAAAGAGAAGGTGAACTTGAGAAAACCAACAAGTTATTCAGTTTTCTATGTACATATTGGGTTTAAATATACAATTTTATGTTTACCAAGAAAAGTCATACTTTTTAAGCAAATAGGTAGCAAATTAATGAATATAATACCATAAATATATAACTAAAATTGGCAAGATATTTTAAAAGTTGGATTTTTAATTTTATGTTATGGTTAATTAAATGGTTTAATAGAATAATATTTATTTAATGTTTTTAAAAAGTTATTATAAGCATTAATCCAGTACACATACTTTGAGGCTAGGTTGGAGTTTGTTTGCATAACTCTTACGGTACTCATGTAGACATTATGACATTAGCCTATCCAAAGATTTCACAGATCAAATATATCTTTAGCATATTTTCCAAATATATTGAAAAGCATGGCTATTGGTACAAAGGTTTTAGAATTACTGAAAAGCATATTTAATGATGAAATGATTATCACCACTAATTTTTTATTTTTAAAAATTTTATTTTCATATATCAATTATTTAGATTTTAAAACTATTTCTTTTTATTATTTAAATTTTAGTCAACATACAGTACATATTGGTTTCAGGAATAGAATTCACTGATTCATCACTTACATACAACACCCAGTGCTCATCACAAGTGCCCTCCTTAATACCTATCACCCATTTAGCCCATCCCCTGCCCACCTTCCCTCCATCAACCCTCAGTTTGTTCTCTATAGTTAAGAGTCCCCTATGGTTTGCCTCCCTCTCTCTTTTTTCCCTTCCCCTATGCTCATCTGTTTTGTTTCTTAAACTCCATATATGAGTGAAGTCATATGGTGTTTGTATTTTTCTGACTTATTTTGCTTAGCCTAATACACTCTAGCTCCATCCATGTTGTTGCAAATGGCAAGATTTCATTCTTTTTGATGGCCAAGTAATATTCCATTATATCACCTCTTCTTTATCCATTTGTCAGTCAATATACATTTGGGCTCTTTCCATAAATTTGGCTAATGTTAATAGTGCTGCTATAAACATCAGTGTTCATGTGCCTCTTTTAATCAGTATTTTTGTATCCTTTGGGTAAATACCAGTAATGCAACTGCTGGGTCATAGAGTAGTTCTATTTTTAACTTTTTGAGAAAATTCCTTAAGCTTTCTGGAGTGGCTGCACCAGTTTGCATTCCTTTCAACAGTGTAAGAGGGTACTCCTTTTTCTGCATCCTTGCCAACACCTGTTGTTTCCTGTTAATTTTAGCCATTCTGACAGGTGTGAGATGGCATCCCATTGTGGTCTTGAATTGTATTTCCCTGATGATGAGTGATGTTGAGCATCTTTTCATGTATCTGTTGGCCATCTGCATGTGTTCTTTGGAAAAGTATCTATTCATGTCTTCAGCCCATTTCTTAACGGGATTATTTATTTTTGGGGTGTTGAGTTTGTTGAGTTTTCTATAGATTTTGGATAGTAACCCTTTATCAGATGTGACATTTGCATATATCTTCTCCCATTCTGTAGGCTGTCTTTTAGTTTAGTTGATTATTTCCTTCGCTCTGTGGAAGATTTTTATCTGTACAAACAATTCTAAAATTTGTATGGAACCACAAAAGACCCTGAATGGCGAAAGCACTCTGAAAAAGAAAAACAAAGCTGGAGGTATTACAATTCCAGACTTCAAGTTGTATTACAAAGCTGTAGCCATCAAGACAGTATGGTACTGACACAAAAACAGACACATAGATCAATGGAACAGAATAGAAAACCTAGAAATGGACCCACAACTATATAGTTAACTAATCTTGGACAAAGCAAGAAAAATATCCAATAGAAGAAAGATACTCTTTTCAACAAATGGTGTTGGGAAACCTGGACAGCAACATGCAGAAGAAAAACTGTACCACTTACATACACCATGTGCAAAATAAATTCATAATGGATGAAAGACCTAAATGTGAGACAAGAAACCATCAAAATCCTAGAGGAGAACACAGGCAGCAACCTCTTTGACTTCGGCTGTAGCAGCTTCTTAGTAGACGCGCCTCTAGAGGCAAGGGGAAAAAAAGCAAAAGTGAACTATTGGGACTTCATCAAATGATAGAATAGTGTATAAAATCTACCTCTCTTCAGCCATGAAATTTAGTTAAATATTTGCCTCAGATTCTTTAAAATGTAAAGCAAAAAATTTACCTTATTTTTCTTCTCCCTGAAAGTATGGAGGTTACTTAATGTTCATTGCTAAGGAATCAGTTGCAAACTAGCATAATTTAACCTCTTTCTTCAGACACTGAATTGCCCTTTAAAAATGATAATTGGTAAGTAAGTTAAATAAAAATTCATATGAGCTTGCCCTTTGCATGGCTGTCTATCAATATTTGTCAAGTTTTTATATAATGAAATGATCTTGGCATTTCTCTAGCAAATCATGTACCAAGGATTATCAAAATTAGGTAACTATTTTTATATACATATTTTTTTAAAAGAAGAAACTATTTCTTGGACAGTATTATCAACAATAATTGGGAATAATAGAAAGCAAAAGAAGAAATTATTTCAATTCAGTAAATAAAACAATGAATAGGGGGGATGAGAAAATTAGATTTAATGTATTAAAATTTAGGAAAGATATGTATGATAACTTTGATGTTGGGAACATTCTCTAAATACTCATCATTTTAATAAGCATGTTTTTCAGCAACTCTAAAGTTCATGTATCAGCAGTTACTATTTTAGGTTTATAAATGGAAATACATGTGGGAAAATACACTTTCTGTTATAATTTCATTGACTGTGAACTGTTAGAGGAACTTTTAAAAATACCAAGGATTGGGGTGCCTGGGTGGCTCAGTTGGTAGAGCGTCCGACTTTGGCTCGGTTCCTGATCTCAGGATTCGTGGGTTTGCGCCCTGTGAAGGGCTCTGTGCTGACAGCTTCAGATTCTGTGTCTCCCTCTCTCTCTGCCCCTCCCCCATCTCAACATGAATAAACATTTAAAAAATGAAGGAAAAAAACCCACTAAGGATTTCTGGCTACTTTGGTTCATATGTGGCACTTTTATTTTTCTGTATATAGCTTCAAAGAATATCCATTTGACTTTCTCTCTTCTTGGTTTAGTGGATATCAAACAAAGTTATTCAGAAATTTCTGGCTAATGCTTTAAAAATAAACAACCTCCTAAAAAAGGGGAGAAGCGCCTGGGTGGCTCAGTGGGTTAAGTGTCTGACTCTTGATTTCGGCTCAGGTCATGATCTCAGTCAGTTGTCAGATCTAACACTGCATCGATGCTAGGTGTGGAGTCTGCATAAGATTCTCTCTTTCCCTCTGCTCCTCTCCCCAACTCACACTCATGTGGTCCCTGTCTCTCTGAATAAATACATGAATACATACTAAATTAAAAAATAGAAATAAAAATAACCTCCTGAAAGTACATTCACCTAAAAACAACAAAAATACAAAAAGACATAACCAAATGAGAGATTTTGTCTTTATTTATGTACAGGAAAGTGTTTTAATAAATCAGTGAATTAGGAACTTTGGCTATTTTAGAAAAATAATAAATCCATATTTTATAACCAAAGGGTCTTTAAGGAAAATATCATTTTTAAAGAGTCAGTAGGACAATAAATACAACTTTAATCCAAATTCAATTTGTAGAATTATTACTTAAAAATTTCAACCTAGGGGCATCTGGGTGGCTAAGTCGGTTAAGCATCCGACTTCGGCTCAGGTCGTGATCTCCTGGTCCGTGAGTTCGAGCCCCGCGTCGGGCTCTGTGCTGACAGCTCAGAGCCTGGAGCCTGCTTCAGATTCTGCGTCTCCCTCTCTCTCTGTCCCTCCCCAGCTTGTGCTCTCTCTTTCTCAAAAATAAACATTAAAAAAATAAATTAAAAAAAAATAAGAACTCTTTAAAAAATTTTTTTTTCAACCTAAAGCTGTAGTTGCTAACGACAAAATTTAAAACATACTCTACATTTCAAGAAATTTAAAAATACAACTGGATAGAATTAAAGTATTATACATTTGTGCATCAACATGGGTGAGTACATTGAGCAGAAGTAAAACTACTGGGGCGCCTGGGTGGCGCAGTCGGTTAAGCGTCCGACTTCAGCCAGGTCACGATCTCGCGGTCCGTGAGTTCGAGCCCCGCGTCGGGCTCTGGGCTGATGGCTCGGAGCCTGGAGCCTGTTTCCGATTCTGTGTCTCCCTCTCTCTCTGCCCCTCCCCCGTTCATGCTCTGTCTCTCTCTGTCCCAAAAATAAATAAAACGTTGAAAAAAAATTTAAAAAAAAAAAAAAAAGAAGTAAAACTACTGATATCTTCGAACACAGTAGATAATCACAATTTCCCATATACTTCACTTTCGTTTTTATACTTTTATCATGTATATTGACAATCAAAATCTTGAACACATTTTAAACCATATTTTAATTTGTATCTGCTCTTATATTGCCATCCAAAAATTAATATTCTTTATCATCCCTCATTTTTAGTCTCATCTTGTCCAATTTGATTTTGATATTGAATTTATAGTTCCACTGCAGAATGACTAGGACATACGTCTTAAATACCTCAAAGAAGGAATTTTAAGGAATTTCCAAATTCCAGAAATTTTCCACATTATCAGAAAATAATTGATAAAACCAATAATGGTATTTGGAATTGTTGCAGTAATAGGATGTCGTGAATAACGACATATAAGATTCAATATCATTTAACTGGTGAAGCATGCCATGTTAAAAAGACCTAAAGCTTTTAACTTCATTCGCATTAGGGATAAATTCCTTGTAGCAGATGCGTTGGAAATAGCATGTCTGATTTGGTGGGCTGTTTAAATAACTGGCGGTTGTCTAGTTTTGTAAGCAGTGACAAAGTGGTAAGGTTGGGTTAGGCAGGCACTTCCTTAGAACTGCTACCCACCTGCATGATGGGAAATACTGTTTGCTTTACTTAAATAGATGTTTCCGTTCACTTCAATAGGATAATTAAGTATGTACACACTAGATGCTGTGAGGTTCCAACATGTACTGATTGCTAGACTCAGCCCTTTTAATAACGTCCAATTGAATAAATGAGCAAATCACAGAAGATATCGTGTATAGATTTTAGCCTAGTAAATAAATTGTAATTACTTTAAGTAGAGAAATTCTTCAGCTGAAGGGTCCAATCCTTCAAATCTGGTTTTCACTTAAAAATCAAGAAGAAATAGTCTTAAAGTAAAATGAAAATTTTTGGTACCCTAATTTCAAATGACCGATAAACCAACTGTCTGTCTAGGCAAAGAAAATTATTTTTGTGGGGAATATTGGACAGTTACATTACCAGTGACTAGTGGACTAACGCAGACAAGAAGGATAATTAGAAATAAGTCACTTAAACCACATTGGTATTGTTTCCTTGGAAGGAAATTTTTATCAACACGCACCCATTTCTTTTTTTTTTTTTTTAATTTTTAAATTTATTTATTTCTCAGAGAGAGAGAGAGAGAGAGCGAGCATGGGTGGGGGAGGCGCAGAGAGTGAGAGGGGGAAACACAGAATCTGAAGCAGGCTCCAGGCTCTGAGCTGTCAGCACAGAGCCCAACGCGGGGCTCGAACTCACGGACCATGAGATCACAACCTGAGCTGAAGTCAGACGCTCAACCAACTGAGGCACCCAGGTACCTCAACACCCACCCGTTTCTGACTCATGTCTTGATCTCTTGTTTTATTGTGCCTTATATGATTCATGTACCCATATGATTCAAGTCTCTGCAATGCAGCTTCTTCATATTCTGATTAGGTAATGCAGGCACTTAGTAGAAGAGGGTTATTTTTAGTCAAGGGAGAGGGAATAAGGTAATTCTTCATTTGGGCTTCAAGTCCAAAACCTTTTCTAATTTATCATTTGTGAAACTGATCCTCATTTTTCTTCTCGTAATTATTGTTAGTTGTGTAGCACCTGGAAGGGAAGAGTAATGCATGATTGACAACAATCTCCAACAATTTACAGTTGACTAGTCACCCACTTAGTGCAAAGGGTGGAAAAGATTGAAGCAGAAAGACGATAGTTCAGTAGCTAGCAAGTTCAACATTTTTTTTTTTTTTTTGCTGTTCTTTCTGGGACCTCGTTTCCTTTTCTATGCATTGAATAGGTAAGTCATTCCTAAGTCTCACTATTCTTCTGCTTGCCCTCATTTAATCCTTAAATTTCATATGATTACATCTATAATAATAAATTACATAAGAGCAGAGAAAATATCAGACATTTTAAAATGTCAATTTTTGGAACTTATAAATAGAGTTGCTATAAAAAGTCATGTGCAAGTTATTTACATGTTTATTTATTTATTTTGGATTTTGAAAATTTTATCTAAACCAAGGTAGTTAACATATAGCATAATGATGGCTTTAGGAGTAGAATTTAGTGATTCATCACTTACATATAACACTCAGTGCTCATCCCAACAAGTGCCCTCCTTAATGCCCACCACCCATCCTCCCACCCAGAATCCTCCAGCAGCCCTCAGTTTATTCTCTGTGTTTAAGAGTCTCTTATGGTTTTTCTCCCTTTCTGTTTTTATCTTCTTTTTCCTTCCCTTCCTGTGTGTTCAGCTGTTTTGTATCTTAAATTCCACATGTGAGTGAAATCATATGGTCTTTGTCTCTCTCTGACTGACTTAGTTCACTTAGCATAATAGCGTCTAGTTCCATCCACGTTGTTGCAAATGGCAAGATCTCATTCTTTTTGATCATCGAGTAATATTCCATTGTATATCTATACCACCTATTCTTTATTCATTCATCAGTCCACAGACATTTGGGCTCTTTCCATAACTTGACTATTGTGGATAGCAGTGCTATAAACACTGGGGTGTATGTGCCCTTCTGAATCAGCATTTTGTATCCTTTGGATAAATACCGAGTGGTGCAATTGCTGGGTTGTAGGCTAGGTTTTTATGTGGACATAACTTTTTAACTCCTTTGGGTATGTATACCTAAGACATGATTGTTGGATCATATAGAAAGACTGTGCTTAGCTTTGTAAAACAAAGATATATCTATGCTATTAGCTCTTCAAGGACTGTTTCATAGAAAGTGAAATATATTTTTAGGACAATAAAGTAATCCTATGATTATTAGGTGTGCTTTATCCTTAAAAAAAGCTTTTCTTTTGACCAGAGAGGTAATTTTAATTCTAGCTTCTGAGTTTGTATTGTTTATTAGTTGATGAAATTCAATTGTTCTTTGAAATTAAAGATGTTGTAATTGTCCCAACCTAGTTCTGTTGCTATTATAAGGCCTTACCCAAGATTTCTGTTAATTTCCAGGGGACTTCCAGTTTTAGAATTAGTTCTGCTTCTGACTTTTTCTTACTTCCGAACTATACATTTTACTTGAATCTTACAGTCCTTGGCTATCACTTTCCCTTTACTGTTTTGTGAACATAGAGTCCTACCTTATTTTATTAGATTCTTTACACACACCCACTCACACTCACATGCACACGCACACATGCACATACAGATGCATACACACACTGACACACACGCACACACAGAGGCATACACGCAAACATAATAAAAAAAGCTTTATACAAACCACTTGTGGGAAGAGCATATCTCATTAAAGGTTTGAGAATAAACTGGTTTTCTATCATGGAGGTGCTCATTGCTCATCCCCCCTTCTTTTCAAGACTCTTTCATTAGAACCAACCTTCTCCTTTTTCTTACCCCTCACCTCAGGTTTCCTCAAAGATACTGAAATCACCTTCTTGTCCAGAACAATTTAGTTCTTTAAATGATGCTTGGCAAGACTCCAGGCATAATTTTGTGTATCCAAAGACTCAATGCCTTTGCTAGAACAAGGGGCTATTTATGCCCACTCTTCCCATTCAGTAGCATGGACAAGCTGGCAGAGGCTTTGACATTTCATTTTATTCTATTCTCTCATCCCTGTCAGTCTTTGAATAAAAGGCAGTAGTGCAGAGATTTATTTTTCCTTTAATATGAAATATGTTATCCCTTTAGAGGGATCGGGTGGTGATACTCAGTTTGGTTCTTAAACAATACTTTCTTATATAAATCAAATATCTGAAGGTTTTTCCAAATTGCTTTACATAATTACAGCCAAACTTTTTCATAGATGTTTACAAACTTTACCATAGGTGAATTTTATTCCAAAGTAGTTTTCATTAAACATTTTACTTTCTGAGTTATACATTTTGCTTTCTGAACCCACTACACATACATACACACACGCACTCAGTGCAGAGGGCTTTCAAACTATTTTAGAAAGGAAGAATATTCAGGTGATGTGTCATTAAAATTATGAGCTAGTATCATCAGTTTTCAACAGCATGCTTACTAATAACTAAGAAAATTACGCTCGCACACACACATGGGTTTCTGTGGTGGGGATTTCACAGGGAGGGGATGTCCTGCCAAAGAGGAAGGAACTTGTTGAACATTATATGAGTGTGGAAGTTGTGAAGAGCAAGAAATGATTTCATATGTGGAAGAGAGAATGTGTTGGGGTTCTTTGCTGGCTCTAATTGACCTGTGTCCTCCAGCTCTACCCGCTTCCTCCCGTCATCACATGCTGTGATTTGTCGTCCTTGCTACACTTCCTTTCAAGTGTGTTCTGTGTTCTCCTACCATCGGATCTTTGCACATGCTGATTTTTCTTCCTGGACCACTCAATTACTACTCAAGTTCCCCTCCTCCAACACTTCACCCTATGTTTCCAATGACTCACTTTTATTTTTTCTACAGTCTCAGTTTATCTCTTACTCAGAGATCTATTTCCTGCTTTCTATCTAAATTATGTACCCTATCTTATAGAGTTTCAGAAGGCCTTATTTGTCTTCTTCATACCTCTTATTATAATTTTAAATTATTTATTAATTAATTGACTTGTTTAATACTGTCTTTGTCACTAGATGCTATGGTCTATGAAGAATGAACACAGAGGGGCGCCTGGGTGGCTCGGTCAGTTAGGCGTCCGATTTCGGCTCAGGTCATGATCTCACGGTCCATGAGTTCGAGCCCCGCGTTGGGCTCTGTGCTGACCGCTCAGAGCCTGAGGCCTGTTTCAGATTCTGTGTCTCCCTCTCTCTCTGCCCTTCCCCTGTTCATGCTCTGTCACTCTCTGTCTCAAAAATAAATAAACGTTAAAAAAATTAAAAAAAAATGAACACAGATGAAAAGAATATGGGGGGGGAGGATAGGCTACAAATGATAATATGTATCTGCTGTGCTTAAGAAATACATTGTATATTGTTGAATAAGACTTGTGTTATTTTTAAGTACATTATATTTGTCCAAAGGGTTAGATTTGAATGGTTAAGCTACACATGAAGAGAGGCCTGCTAATCTTGCCATTTACAACTATGTGGGCAGAACTGGAGGGTATTATGCTAAGCAAAATTAGTCAGAGAAAGGCAAGCATCATATGACTTCACTCATATGAGGACTTTAAGATAGAAAACAGATAAACATAAGGGAAGGGAAAGAAAAATAATATAAAAACAGGGAGGGGATACAACATAAGAGACTCTTAAATACAGAGAGCAAACTGAGGGTTGCTGGTGAGGTGTTGGGTGGGGAGATGGGCTGAATGGGCTATGGGCATCAAGGAGGGCACTTGTAGGGCTGAGCACTGGGTGTTGTATGTAAGTGATGAATCACTAAATTCTATTCCTAAAATCATTATTACACTATATGTTAAATAAATTGGATTTAAATTAAGAAAAAGTATTTTAAAAAAAGAAAAGTCCAGATTGTAAAATCTGGGTTTTAATTTATTTAATTCATTAAGTATATGTTTGTCTGCATTTATAGATATTCACACATTCATTGCAGTTTTTTTTAATTTTTTTAATGTTTTTATTTATTTTTGAGACAGAGAGAGACAGAGCATGAGCAGGGGAGGGGCAGAGAGAGAGGGAGACACAGAATCTGAAGCAGGCTCCAGGCTCTGAGCTGTCAGTACAGAGTCTGAAGTGGGACTGGAACTCACAGACGGTGAGACCATGACCTGAGCCAAAGTCGGACACTTAACTGACCGAGCCACCCAGGCACCCCTGAAGTTTTTATTTAACAGTTACAATTGTTCACTTCATTTCATCAGTGAAATATATATATATTTTATTTTCCATATTCATTTGCAAATGCTAACAGTGTAGTTACATAGAACTAAAAAGATGTATTCCATAAAAATCTTTCACATTTGATTTGTCTTTATAATATAAAAAAAAAAAATCCAGGGCACGCACACACACACACACACACACACACACACACACACACAAAAGTGAGGGCCTGCTAAAGCTGAGATACTTGTCCATTATTTTGGAAAATATCAAATTTGAGCTTATTTCATTCTACTTTTGCAATCTGGTCAGAATGTGCTACACTGGTCCTGTACAGGATGTGTAAATTCTTAAAGACACTCTTGCATTAGTTCATGCCCTTCAACAATTGTGTCTAGCAATCTCTACCAGGGGATAGGCCATAACACATTTTTGTAATTCTTCGTAATCTGAATCTCGACGCTGTAAGGTTAAGGAATGGTGTAAGGGAAAAAAAATGTCTCCATGTAAAAGAAAGATGTTAGAAGGAGGAGTTAAGATGGGGGGAGAAATAGAGGGACCCTGGGCTTTCCTCAACCCTCAAACACAGCTGTATTGAGTCAGATTACTTGGAACACCCAGGAAATTGATCTGCAGACTTGCAAAATGATATCCATGTTTGCAGGGAGAGAGGGTGGCAGGTGCGAGGTGCATGGAAGTGAACTGGGGAAAAGAAAAATGGAGGTGCCACGGAGGTGCAAGGGACTCTTTCTATGGAGAGACAAAGGGAGAGAAAGAGAGAGGGGTTGAAAGAGGTAGCATCAGGTTCACTCAAGAGAAATACCTCTCTGGACCATGGACTGGGGAGCCAGAGGTACTGAGAATTGCAGATTTTTTTTTACAAACAGCAGGTGGAGCTCAAACTTGGAGGTTTTGAACATGCAAGCCTGTCTCTGGAGTAGAGTTCTGCTGTGCACTCCTGAGGAAAAGGAGGAAGCTGGCCCCAGAGTGCATGGTGTGATGTAAGAATCTCCAGGGCGCACTGGGAGAGAACATTCCCCTTCCCGGAATACTTCTGAAAGAGGGGATCTTTCCTCTCCAAGAACAAAAGACTCTATAGATGCCAGCAAAAGGCCTTTCACCGGCAGAGGACAGAGGCATGCCCAGAGGGTATATAACCTTATTGCTGCTTTTAGTGGCGCTACACGATAGAGTCCATGCACCATGCAGGTACAGGACTATATTTCTAGGATAAAGGACTTCTGACACAGTGTGGAGAGGCTCTAATCCGGAGGAGGGGAGAGAGTCTGCACAGTGCTGGGTCCTTTAAGACTTTGAGTTTTGATTCCGAACTTCATGCCAAAGAAAAAATGTAGGAAAGCTGTGGTGCAGGGTGACCTGACCGCCCTCACTATTCTGTGAGGGCTGCCTGAACAGTGGGCGAGAGGGGAGGGTAAGATCCCCTGTCCAGGGACACGAGATTGGGGTGACACCAACCTGGTGAGACTTCAGACAGCAACACACCAGCCCCCAGTGGAGGTGGGACCCGTGGACACCATACCTTGCTCCCTTGTGCCTGGCAACTGCTTATTTACTGGGACAAGACTGACTATGAGCCAATGCAGGGGGCCTCTCCTCCAGAAGATCTGCACAGGCAGCACCTACAGCCACTAAGTGTACAGAAAATAGAGTGCTTCAAAGCGTCACCTGCAGTTCTGGTGGAAATAGGCCCAGGCTTACTTTTTGTTTTTCTTTTTTATCTTAAGCCTACTTTTGAATAGGCTTATAGGTTGTTTGTTTGTTTAATTTCCTTTTGTCTCTCTCTCTCTCTTTTTTTTTTTTTTTTTTTTTTTTTTTTTGTTTGGATCAAGCTTCTTTTTTTTCCCTTTTCTTTTTCTTTCTTTTTTCTATTTTTCTTTCTTTTCTTTTTCTTTGGAATCAGCCCTGTAGTTTTTTATTCTCTGTTTAGTTTCCTTGGTTCCCTTTCCTTTTCTCTTTCTTTGGGATCAGGCTTTTTCCCACTTTTTCCAGGCTTATTTTAACAAACAAATCAAAGCACACCTAGTTACAAGTCCAAACCCTCCCCACTGCAAGTGAGGAGGAGCTCTGCAGAGGACTTACCAACGGGAAAGAGAAGCCAAAACACAACAGCAGAGTTCACACAACATACACCAAAACCACTTCTTGAAGTGCCAGGCCTTGGACACTGTATGATCCCTTTTTAATATAGCATTACTCCCAGGTAAAAGAAACATAACAAGCTTTTAAAACAAATGGAAGACAGAAACTTACCCACAATGACAAGATGGAGGAATTCTCCCCAAAAGAAAGGTCAAGAAGAAATCACAGCCAGGGACTTGCTCAGAACATATATAAGCAATATATCTGAACAGCTATCATAAGACTACTAGCTGAACTTGTAAAAAGGATAGAAGACACCAGATAAACCCTTGCTGTAGAGATCAAAGACCTAAAGACTAGTCAGGCTGAAAAAAAAAAAAAAGCTATAGCTGAGATGCAAACCTCACGCAGCAAAGAAGTTGAATTAGTAATCAGACATCTCCCAAGAAACAAGAACCCTGGGCCAGATGGATTCCCAGGCGAATTCTACTAGGTATTTAAAGAAGACGTAATGCCTATTCTTCTCAAACTCTTCCAAAAAATAGAAATGGAAGGAAAGTTTCCAAACTCATTCTATGAAGCCAACATTATCTTGATTCCAAAATGAGACAAAGATCCCACTAAAAAGGAGACTTACAGGCCAATACCCCTGATGAAGCTGGATGCAAAAATTCTCAACAAGATACTAGCAGACTGAATCCAACAGTATATTAAAAGAATTATTCACCATGACCAAGTGGAATTTATTACTAGGCTGCAAGGTTGGTTCAATATTCACAAATCAATCAGTCTACTACATTATATTAATAAAAGAAAGGATAAGAACCAGATGATCCTTTCAATAGAGGCAGAAAAAGCATTTGACAAAAAACAGCATCGATTCTTGATCAGAACCCTCAACAAAGTAGGGATAGATGGAACATACCTCAACATCATAAAGACATATACAAAATTCCCACAGCTAATCTCACCCTTAGTGGGGAAAAACTGAGATCCTTTCCTTTTTGGTCAGGAACAAGATAAGGATGACCACTCTCACCATTAGTATTTAACATAGTACTGGAAATCTTAGCCTCAGCAATTAGACAACAAAATGAAATAAAGGACATACTAATCAGCAAGAAAGAAGTCACACTTTCACTATTTGCAGATGACATGATATTCGATGTAGAAGATGTGAGAGACTCCACCAAAAAATTGCTAGAACTAATACGTGAATTCAGCAAAGTCGCAGGATAAAATCAATATGCAGAAATCTATTGCATTTTTATACACCAATAATGAAGTAGCAGAAAAAGAAATCAAGGAACCAATAACATTTACAATTGAGCCAAAAAAATAAGATACCTAGGAATAAAACTAACTAAAGAAGTAAAAGATCTATACTCTAAAAACTATAAGAGAATTATGAAAGAAACTGAAGAGAACACAAAAAAATGGAAAAACATTCCATGTTCATGGATTGAAACAACAAACATTGTTCAAATGTCTCTACTAAACCAGTCTACACATTTAAGGCAATCCCTATCAAAATAATATCAACATTCTTCACAGAACTAGATCAAACAATCCTAAAATTTGTATGGAACCACAAAAGGCCCCAAATAGCCAAAGCAATCCTGGAAAAGAAAAACAAAACTGGAGGCATCATGATTCTAGATTTTAAGCTATATTACAAAGCTGTAGTCGTCAAGACAGTATGCTACTTGCACAAAAACAGACATACAGATCAATGGAACAGAATAGAGAACCCAAAAACAGACCTAGAACTACACGGTTAACTAATCCTCAACAAAACAAGAAAGAAGGGGTGCCTGGGTGGTTCAGTCGGTTAAGCGTTTGACTTCAGCTCAGGTCATGATCCCACACTTCACGGGTTTGAGCCTTGCATTGGGCTCTGTGCTGACAGCTTGGAGCCTGGAGCCTGTTTCAGATTCTGTATCCCTCCTGCCCCACCCACATTCTCTCTCTCTCTTTCTTTCTCACTCTCTCTCTCTCAAATATAAATAAACATTAAATAATTTTTAAAAAACAAAGCAGTAAAAAATATTCAATGGGAAGAAGACAGTTTCTTCAACAAATGGTGTTGGGAAAACTGGACAGCGACGTGCAGAAGAATGAACCTGGACCACTTTCTAACATTATACAGAAAAATAAGTTCAAAATGGATGAAAGACCTAAATGTGAGACAGGAAACCATCAAAATCCTGGAGGAAAAAGCAGGCAACAACCACTTTGACCTCAGCCAGAGCAACTTCTTACTAAACACATTGCTGAAGGCAAGGGAAACAAAAGCAAACATAAACTGTTAGGACTTCATCAAGATAAAAAGCTTCTGCACAGCAAAAGAAACAATCAAGAAAACTAAAAGGCATCCGATGGAATGGGAGAAGATATTTGCAAATGACATATCCAACTAAAATCTATAAAGAACTTAACAAACTCAGCATCCAAAAAACAAACGACCCAGTTAAGAAATGGATAGAAGACATGAATAGACACTTTTCCAAAGAAGACATCCAGATGGCTAACAGACACGTGAAAAGATGCTCAGCATCTCTCATTGTCAGGGAAATACAAATCAAGACCATGATAAGATACCACCTCACATCTGTCAGAATGGCTAAAATTAACAACACAACAAACAACAAGTTTTGGCAAGGATGAGGAGAAAGGGGAACACTCTTGCACTGTTGGGAATGCATACTGATGCAGCCACTCAGGAGAATAGTGTGGAGGTTCCTGAAGAAACTAAAAGTAGAACTACCCTAATATCCAGCAATTGTGCTATTAGGTATTTATCCAAAGGTTGCAAAATTACAGATTTGAAGGGGTACATACACCCTGATGTGTATAGCAGCATTATCATCATAGCCAAACTATGGAGCAGAAGCCCAAATGTCCATTGACTGATGAATGGATAAAGATGATGTGGTATGTAAATATACAATGGAATATTACTCAGCCGTCAAAAAGAATGAAATCTTGCCATGTGCAAGGACGTGGATGGAGCTAGAATGTATTATGCTAAGTGAAATAAGTCAATCAGAGAAAGATAAATATTATTTCACTCATATATGAATTTAAAAAAACAAAACAGATAAATATATGGGAAGGGGTGGGGATAAAGAGATTGAAACAAACCAATCTCTAGTGGTTTTAATGATAGAGAACAAACAGGGTTGACGGAGGGAAGTGGGTGGGGGATGGGCTAGGTGGGTGATGGGTTTTAAGGAGGGCACCTGTTGTGATGAGCACTGAGTGTTGTATGTAAGTGATGAATCACTGAATTCTACTCCTGAAACCAATATTGCACTGTATATTAATTAATTAAAATTTAAATTAAAAAGGTGCTAACTCATTTTAAATAGACTTGTTACTAAAAATAATTATTTTGTATGAAGCATTAAGGTAGTGACAGAAGCTTTACACATATTATGTGTCATCATCTGTCAACATTCTTGACATACTCAACACTTGTAATTTGACAGTGCTATACACATTATTTTAAGTAGAAGATGAGAATATGTACCATTCTAGAGATCCTTTTGGTGGTTTTATGCTTACTCAATGCAATAGCAACTAAATTATTTTGATTTAGAATGAATTGACTTTTCTGTCTTTGGGGAACTCTAATTACCTTCAAGATAAGAGACAAGCAACCTCCTTCCACCCCAAATGCATACCTCTGCACCCTTCATGCTGCTTTCAAATGCCACCTTCTTAAGCCAATATCTTCATTTTAATTCTGGATTTATGTGTTTAAATCAGACACATACCAAGCAGTTGCAAGTGTAATGAGTTACCTCCACAAAATGAGAACCCCATTTTGAAGTTTGGGCAATGAGCCACTCTGACATTTAAAAACCAATAATGTGGAGACATATTAAATAAAAGGAAGGGATACTGAAATACAATTTTTTTTCATATCTTTTCAGAGGTAATTTTTAAAGCTCCTCTTAGAGTGACATAAAAAGATGTCTCAGCCGTAATCCTCTGATTTCATAAGGGGGGGCCCTTCAAACCTTCTTGACTTGTAAGTTTTTAACTCCAAAGTTCCAAAATCCTCCGCCTTCACTCACATTAACAGGAAACACATCATCACACGTCTTCCCAATCAGAAGAACTCTTGAAACTTCCATCTTCCGATCTCAACTTCTGTACTTTCTGACTTACTTACAACTATTAAACCTATGGTTTGTCCACATTAAGCTTTTATTTCCTCAATCCGTGCCTATTCACCAGCCCCTATGCCCCTCTGGTTTTGGTTTCCTCACTTGTCCAAATACCATAGTCGATGTTGATGGCAAATATTCCAAGAACCCCCGTGCCTCTCCCCTCACTCCACCTCTAGCTTCATGAAGCAGGTTTGGGGGTAGGACTGGAGAAAACCATGAGCTTCTGATAGTTTTCTCTACACTCATCTCAGTTGCGACTTATTCATCTTTCAGTGAATCTTGATAATATTTCCACAATTCATTTTCCAAATTATACTCTTTGCCCTGTCAGTGGCAATTCTCCTATTTTCCTTGAATGGACCAACAATGTTTTCCTTCTTCCCTTCTAGGTTCTGTGATTGATCTAATAATTAAATTAATATATGAGAACTAAACAGGAGAAAAAAAGATTTAATTTACTTTGTTTAAAGTGACTTTTGATAATTAAAAGTTATTATTTATTTATTTTTTTAGAGAGGAAAAACATGCACAAATTTGGGAGAGGGGCAGAGGGCAAGAGAGAGAATCTTAAGCTCAGTGCTCAGTGCAGAACCCAACATGGGGTTAGGTTGGATCCTATGATCCTGGGTTCACGACCCAAATCAAGAGTTGGGTGCTCAACATAGTGAGCCACCCAATTTTTCAAAGTTCTCAATTTTAGGAAAGTAAAATTTACTATTTTTATTTTGTGGTTGGCCCTTATGTATCTTGTTTAAGAAACCATCCCCTACAACAAGTTGAGAAATATATAGTTTCTTCTAAAAGTTTTAAATTTCTGCCTTTGAAATATAAACTACTAATCTATTTCGAGTGGATTTTTGATGGCAGGAGGTTGAGAGTTTTTTCTTTCCTATAAACTATTACCTGAAGCTCATTTGTTGAATAATCCCACTCCTGAAGTTGATCATGGTACATCCTCTCTGTCAACCGACACAACTCCAGACAGACAAGACTTGATTCTGGGTTTTCTATTTTGTTGCAATTGTCAGTCTGTCTATCACTGTGCTCATAAAACATGCTTTTAAGAACTATGTTTTACTAGGGGTGCCTGGGTGGCTCAGCTGGTTAAGCATCCAGCTTCGGTTCAGGTCGTGATTTCATGGTTCGTGGGTTCGAGCCCAGTGTCAGGCTCTGTGCTGACAGCTCGGAGTCTGGAGCCTGCTTTGGATTCTCTGTCTCCCTCTCTCTCTGCCCCTCTGCTTCTCATGCTATGACTCTCTCTCTCTCTCACTCTCAAATACAAATAAACAATAAAATTTTTTAAAAACCTATAATTTTCTACTATGTCTTTATATATTTTAAGGAAAACTCTCCCTTGTTTTCCTCCTCATCCTTTTTTGCAAAAGTCTGGGCTAATTTTAGCACCGTGGTCTTTAATACAAATGTTAAATTCAATTTATCGAATCCCACGAGTAACCATACTAGAACTTAGGTTATAATTTTATCAATTTAAGAGATAAATTTGAGGAAAGTGGCATCTGTAAAATATTCTCTTCTTATCAATAAATGTGGGTGACCTCTCCATTTTCTTACTGTCCCTCAGTAAAGAATATCAGTTTGGCTTTAAGCAGTAAATGATTCTGAATATTCAGTCGATACTGATTGAATTGACTGATTCAGTCAATTGGTATAGAACACGTGCGACCTGGAAAACACTTTTACTCTGTGATCAGATTGTAAACAGCCAGAAGATAAACTGAAAACATCAGGGAAACTTTAAAGTTTTACTCAGAGAACAAAAGCAAATTCTTTCAGAATGCTCAGGAGCCCTGCAAATTTTTTTCTTTCAAGGAGAGTCTGTTTAGGGAACATAAATATAGATTTAAAAATAGCTCTCATTTATTCATCGTAAAGCAGGACAGTTGCAGCATGGATAATTAAAACACACAGATGTGTGCATGGACTCTTTAACCCATGGAGCTCACATAAAGCTATTTTTGATATAGAAATATAATCTTGGAGTCCCAGAAACAGCCACAGATGCAACATTCTGCTGTCAGATGCCACATTCTGCCACTTACCATTACCCATAGACAATTACTGAAGATCATTATTTCCTATCACCTTCTGCACCAGAACATTTACCAGAGCTAACAAATAACAAAACTGACTAAATTCAAATTATCCTTCTGTTCCTCTCCTAACCTTCTTGATTTGGAACAATTAAATAGTCTAAATATAGGAGATGATTAGACTTGGATTGGAAAATCTCTAGATAACTATTTGGTTTGAAGTATTAAAGTGTTTTTTTGTTGTTGTTGTTTTTTAACA
Source organism: Leopardus geoffroyi (assembly GCF_018350155.1). Taxonomy (NCBI): domain Eukaryota; kingdom Metazoa; phylum Chordata; class Mammalia; order Carnivora; family Felidae; genus Leopardus; species Leopardus geoffroyi. Next base: position 86,007,155 of record NC_059341.1, read on the forward strand.
GAACCACCCTAGAACATCAATAATTTAGGCAATGGATTCCATTATTTCTGCAAATGTATAGGAATATTTTGTAAACTGTGGCAGAGCCACATTCTCTCTTTATCCAGAGATAAACAGGGACTATGATGAATCATCATTTGCCATGAGATGATTCAACTATCTCATCAGTACCTCCATATATGAGTTACAAATTACTTCCATAAAATATGTCTCCTTAAATTTCCATCTGTAAATTCTACTCAACCTTTAAGGCCCAACTAAATCAATATTTGGCTTCCCTAGTCATCAAAATAAAATGTGATTTATTTCCTCCCTTAATCCCCATGCCATCTTATACCTATCGTGACACCAACAGCATTTTACTTGTTCCTGTAATAACTTTTGGATTGTCTCATTTCACACACCTACTGTTAAGGGCAGAGAAACTATTGGTAATTTCTTAAATGGCATTTCGTAGACACATCCGATGTAATATAATATCTGGCTCATAGTCTAACACTCAATAAACATGTGGTCAGTCTGTAAATAACTAGTATACCATGAGAGAACAATCGGTTGCCTCTCTTAATGTGCTTGAGGTGATGCTTTGTGTATGTACACCTAATATTTAGATAACTAGAGTGTGCATTATGGCCTAATGGGAAAGGACAGGCCAGGACCCTCACTGACTCACGAGGGTCAGTCAGAACTGGGATACTGTGCTATGATAAGCTCAGTCTATTTATGTTGACTTCATGCTTCCTGCTTAGGAGAGCTGTAAGCAGCCATCTAACTTTAATTCTCCTTGCACAGAGGGCAACACTTAACCGAAATCTTATTTTTTTTTTTTTTGTATCATGAAACTTTCCTAATAACATGGTAGTGTTTTTATCCAGATGTAGAAAACAAACATCTCCAAGACAACAATGGAGAACTAATATATAACCTAGTTGGTTTAGGACATAAGTGGTTCTTTAAAATAATTAATTTTCATTATATTTTTTATGAAAACAAACAGAATATCCAGGAAATGACATATTGCTGTATAGAAAGAACAGGTGCCCAGGATATTAAGCCGGTGTTAGTAAATCTGAGGAATACATGCACTTGTCAGCCCTCATAGATTCCCTTAGGTCTTGCTATTGGTCCTCCTTAAAAATCCATTGGCCACAATCATCATCAATCAAGTTTTACATATATAAATAGATTCCAAATTTATTCTTTCAACAAAAATATCTCCTTTGTGCTTGGCAATGTGGGGCGAGGTTTTATGAACCACAGATTAAGAAAAACCTCCATTGGGGTGCCTGGGTGGCTCAGTCAGTTGAATGTCTGACTTTGGCTCAGGTCATGATCTCATTTGTGGATTGGAGCCCTGTGTCGGGCTCTGCGCTGACAGCTCAGAGCCTGGAGCCTGCTTCGGATTCTGTGTCTCCCTCTCTCTCCGCCCCTCCCCTGCTCACGCTCTGTCTCTCTCTCAAAAATAAATACACATTAAAAAAATGTAAAACAGGGAAAACCTCCATTCATGAATCTCACATTCAGGTTACTGAGAAAAAGGAGCATTCCGTTAATATAGACTAGAGCTCAGGATTAAGTCAGAACTTCAGGTTTTTAGTGCAAAATTCCACAAGCATTTTTTTTTTCTCCCTACCATAGATGTGGCTAACTGTATCCAATTACAAACAGTTGGTGTCTTTGCTCCGTGTTTAATGATGGCTTCATGGAAATTAAAGAAACAAAGGTCAGCGATGTAAGCAGTTACCGAAGCCACTGAGCCTTCCCCTTAAAAATACACTGGCAGAAAATTTGCTTTACTTTTGCAACATTACCTTGGCATTACCCCTTGATTCCGAACACCAAATGGAATCCCCGAATTCATAGCATCATCTGTCAGGTGAATGCCATAAATGCAGCTTTCACTACCGACGGCTCAAAGTAGCGTGTGTCATCGCAGTATGCAACTGTTGGCAACCTGCCAAGAGAATTGTGTATTTTAAAGTCGTGTCAAAAGTCGAAATGGTTAAAAGACAAGGCTATTACTTACTTACTTACTTACTTACTTACTTACTTACTTACTTTATTTATTTATTTATTTAGAAAGCAACAGCGGAGAAAGGGCAGAGAAAGAGGACAGAGAGAGAATCCCAAGCAGGCTCCACACTGTCTGTGCAGAGCCTGCTCCGGGGGCTCAAACTCGAACTGTGAGATCGTGACCTGAGGCAAAGTCAGACACTCAACCCACTGAGCCACCCAGGCACCCTTATAATTTATACTCGGATCAAAGTAAAACTATTAATTAAAAGATACTTTTTAACATTTTTTTAGGTTTGTTTATTTTTGAGAGAGAAAGAGCGAGCTCTCATGTGCACAAGAGCGAGGGAGGAGGGGCAGAGAGAGAGAGAGAGAGAGAGAGAGTGAGAATTTAAAGCAGGCTCCACACTGTCATCATGGAGCCCAACATGGGGCTCAATCCCAATCCCACAAGCCGTGAGATCATGACCTGAGCTAAAATCAAGGATCAGCTGCTTATGACTGAGCCACTCAGGCACCCCTAGAAGATACTTTTAGGTGAGACAGTATGTTATCCGATGCGTGGGAGCCTGGGGATATGAGGAGTGATCAAGTCCGCACTTGTTACTTTTGTATAGATTATCCCCACGGAATGAGACCACTGGGGCTAATGGTTTTTGAAACGGCCCTATTCTCTCTAGTAAATTTGGAATCTACATGACAAATCTTCACTGGTCAGATTAGGTTTGGTATCCTTTATTTATATCATGTACTCTTATTTTTATTATTTTTCAAATTTGCTAAATCTACTCATGAGCCTGTTTCTTGACTCCTGGTTTTGTAATCTGGAATGAGGCACCTTGTGTAATGAAATGTTTCCCTTCTTATTCGAATAAAAGTTAGTTTCTTTAAGGTTTATGTAACTTCCCAAAGTTGAAAAATGACTGGACTTTTCTAGAAGACCTTACCTAGGAAGTTGTCATTTATTTCCTAGTATTGTTCTTTTTGTATATGAAAGGGACTTGTCAAAATATCTAGTCTTCAGAAAGTTCACACTCCCGGTCATTTTCCACTTAAAAGGAGGTAGGGGTAAAATAATGGTGATTTTTGTCTCTGAATGAGAGGTGTTCTCTTGGTCCAGAAACAAATTAGAGAACAACACTAAGAGTGTATCAAGTAGGTAATGAATGTGAATTAAGTGGATAATATTCACTTCCAGCAGTTGAAATTCGAGTATGAGATTTGGAGCTAGACAGACCTCCTAACTCCACTACCCACTGCCTGGGAGACTTTATGAGTTTTTGCTTATTTCCCTACGAGCCCAGCAAGTATACAGGAAAAGCAATAATTGAATGTGTACTGAAAGGTACTGGAAGGTATGAGACAGCAGGCTGAGGAGTTGATACGTAACCTGGATTTCCTATGTGTCATGCCATGCATGCTGTTTGGAGCTTACTAAACTCTCAAAGCAAAATTATAAGATACTTTCTGAAAGGAAATATACTACTTTTATGGAACTACAACTGATTTTTAAAAAATCGTTTTCGCTAGGCAGAGAATATATAATGGAAAGAAAAAAAATATTTAAACATGAAGATGTAGAAGTTGAAGGAGTCATTCGACCTTGGAAGGAAAACAGGAATGTTAATATTATTTTTTAGGCAATAAGGATAGTGATAGAGAATCCTTTCTCTAAATGCAAGAGAGACCAATTCTTGTTAAAACATTTTGTTCCTTATGTCATGGATTTGCTCAGAGCAAATGACAGGCAAGATGTGTACCAGCTTTGGAGTTTGTGACTTCTTGTTGATATATATTCCAGGGAGTTTCCTAAATGAATGGTTTCTTGGAAAACAGCTAAACGGTTTCCTGCCTGAGATATTCTATCTTACCTTCACGCTGCTCATTTCTGCTCTCGGTAAGAGTGGAACACGTCTTCCTCTAAGATATTAGCACATTTGAAGCGCATCTGACGCAGTGGGTTTACTACCCATTCCTTGAAGCAGTTTCTTGACTCTGCTTCCAGACAGCTGCATTCTTGGTCTGCCTCTGACTTCATTGGATCCATTAGTTTCCTTGGCTGGATGTGCTTCATCTTCACTGCCTCTGAACATTGGAAGGACTCAGGGTTCCAGTCCAATCTTCTGCTCTTTAAAGTCACATCTAGGTGACCCGGGGCTCCTGGGTGGCTCAGTCGGTTGAGCATCCAACTTCAGCTCAGGTCATGATCTCATGGTTTGTGAGTTCGAGCCCAGCATTGGGCTCTGTGCTGACAGCTCACAGCCTGGAGCCTGCTTCGGATTCTGTGTCTCCCTCTCTCTCTGCCCCTCTCCCGCTCACACTCTATCTCTCAAAAATGAATAAACGTTAAAAAAAATGTAATTCACATTTAGGTGACCTTATCCATTGGCCCCAGCCTTCCACCTGATCTCCAACTCAGATATTCAACTGCCTGCTCAGTGTCTCCACCTAAATTTCTACTAGATACCTCAAACTTAAGAGGCCCAAAAAATAATGTTTTCATTTCCTGTATCTCCATACATGCTCCTCCCCTAGTCTCTGTTAGCTCAGAAATTAAACTAACCATTGCTCACAAAACGAAGCTCCTTTTCAGTCATAGTCCACACATTTCACATTCTCTCAGATGTCCTGTATAATCCACTTAAATATATATCGCAAGTCTAATTCTCTCCACCTCCACTGCAACTGTCCTAGTCTAAGCCAAACCATCTGTTGCTAGAATATTTAACATCCAAACGTCCCCAACTTCCAACCTTGCTCTCCTGTAAGAGGTCTCCATGCAGCATCCTGAGCAATATTATTAACATGTATAGCTGATTGTTATCAGTCTCTTGCTCCAAAATCTCCCAAACACATTTAACATAATCAAATTCTTTACTATAACCTACAAAACCCTCTAAAATAAGGTTTCTGGTTCCTTCTCTGGCCTCATTTTTCCTTCTCCCCCCCCCTTGTATATTCCACTCAAGCAAAAGCAGCCATACTTCGGTTTCACAAAGATACTCATTTCCATCTCTAGGCCTTTGTACTTGCTTCCTCGTGCCTGAAATATTCTTACTACAGACAATCACATGGCTTGTTTTCTCAGTTCATTATTCTCAAATTGAGCATTCTGTCCAAAGAGAGTCTTTTTCTGTTGATTCTATTTAAAATAGGCTGTTCTTGGGGCACCCGGGTGGCTCAGTCAGTTAAGTGTCCAACTTCAGCTCAGGTCATGATCTCACAATTTGTGAGTACGAGCCCCATGTCAGGCTCTGGGCTGACAGCTTGAAGCCTGGAGCCTGCTTCAGATTCTGTGTCTCCCTCTTTCTCTGCCCTTCCCCCATTCATGCTGTTTCTCTCTCCCTCAAAAATAATAAAATGAACATTAAAAAACTTTAAAAAGATAAAATAGTCTGTTCTTGCTCTCTTACCTTCTTATTTAGTTTAAATTCCTATATATTATCTATAACTGTCTAACATTATAGTATAGATTTATTTGTTAATTATCTGATTGTTCTATGGAATGTAAGCTTCTCAGGGAAATTTACCTTAGTCATTGATACTCTCTGTCTAATACCTGGGCTATTTCTGGGCATGTAGCAAGTGCTTATTATTTGCTGAATGGATTATTAAAGGGAATGGAATTATAAACATTTTGGGATCCTCAAAAGCAGCAGTGGAAGTTAGAAGACTGTTTTTAAACCAGTGTGAACTAGGTGTGGTGATGAACAATTAGACCAATAGAATACACGTGAGAGCTCAGAACCAGGGCCAAGAATACATGGCAGCTTGAATTCCCAGAGGTGGCATCACTGATGAGTGTGAAAAGGATGTACCATTCAGTAAATAGTATCAGGATAATAGGTTATCCATGGCAAAAAAAAATTAAAACTGAATCTCTACCTCTCATCCTATACAAAAATAATTAATTAATTCCACAGACAATTCAAAAGTAAAACTTTATTTTTAACGTGTAGGGGAATATAGTAAATTATCATTATAACCTAAGAGTATAATGAGATTTCTTTGATAGATGCAAAAAAAAAATTCATTAAAAAAAGATTGACGTATGTGTCTACAATCATAATCTGAGATTTATTGTCACCAAAACAGTACCAGAAGGTGTAAAATAATCAATTACAGACTGAGAGAAGCTATTTCAGCAATCTAATTGACAAATCATTAATAATCTAGAATGTGAAGAGCTTTTATTTTCTATAGGCACATGGCGGGGGGGGCAGGGGATGGGCAACAGGCACATACCAGCAAATCACAGAAGAAGAAATAAGAGTGTCCAGTTCATAGAATATGCTCAATCCAGCCTGCAAGCAAGAGAATAAAAGAAAAAAGAAAACATGAGATATCGTTTCCCCTCTGTTCCCATCATTTTCTCTCTCCCTTCCTCCCTTCCTCTCTCTCCCTTTCTCTTTTTTTTTTTTTTAGCTTTCATTGTGGTTCTTAGAGTTAGTCTAATATAGAGTACTCTATCACCAGTAGAAGTGGAATTCTCTTTTTTATTTTGCATCTTTTATTTCAGTATTTTGACAAAAGATAAATGTAAATTTTCTTTGAAGTAATGGGCATATTGGTGGAATAAATATTTCTTACTCTATTTCCATTCCTAATGACAATAACAACAAAAAAAGGAAATAACAATCATTAATTCCAAAATAGAGCTGTCAAATACAATATAATTTGCAAAAATACATGGCCAATTGCAGGGATGTGTAGGAGAAGAAATCATTATTGAAATGAAGGCAACAAAATGAGAAGAAACACTATTAAAAAATACTAAGAGGCCTAAAACATAGGCTTGATAAAACAAATCAAAATGAAATGACAATGAAAAGCTAGAAATGATCAGAGAGAAACTAATTGATACAAAATAAACACAAATACATACAATGTATGCCTAACTTGCATTTCTACAAGAATAGGATAGACTGAGATAAAATCACTTATAATTTGATTTTAGAAGAAAGCTTTTATTTTCTTTCTGAAATAAAGTATGACATTATAAAAAGACTTAAAAGTCATGCTGTTTGATAAGAAAAGTTGATCCAGAATTATCAGTATGGAAATGTATTCTGGCAATGCTCCGGTCTTCTGAGAGTAGTATCCTTTGGACTTTCTGGCAAACTACCAGGTTACATACAACAAGGGCGAACTAATCTCAGATTCCTTCACCTCAATATTGGATGGTAGGTGACCGTGATAAAAGGTCCACAAAACCCTCAAAGTACTGAATTTCATAAGATTCGCCTTCAAGTGAAAGAGCAAGAGAAAAACATTTCCAAACATGCAAAATTCCAAAACTGTAGCGCCTACGCACACACACCTCTTAGAAAACTAAGTGAATGATGAAATTCTGCTGAGAAATATATCAAAATGAAGAGTTCAGGAATGGAGAAATACTAAATCCATTTAAATATGTAAGTGAAAAATTAGCAGGAGTTAAAGGTAAGAGAAAAGAATTAAAAGCCTTAACTATATGAAAACTTAAAAATACAAAAATCAAGAAGTCAAAGCATGAAGAAATAAGCAGAAGAAAAAAATATATCCTGCGTTCTTCATCTATTATAATAGAGGAAGCATAGAAATTTAAATATAATTTATTAAAATGTTTTTTTACAAGAAAATAAAAAAATACTGTTATAAACCATCAAAGTATGAGAGGGAAAATATGTATAAACTAAAGCCAAAGAACATGTGGATGATATGACAAATAGCAGAAATAGGTAATGTTCAAAACAGAAAAAATCTAATATATATTAAGATGATTAATTAAGACAAAATGTAATGTCTATCATATTACTAACATAATGATTCTATTACATTATCGTACCTGAGATAAATTAATTTAGCAAATAAAACATATTGTCAAATTTTATACATATGTATGAAATGTATATTTCTTACCAATATGTTGGTGAGAGTCGACCATACTTACATAACATAAATCTAAAACAAATTTATATTACAATCCCCAGGTAAAAGTGAAATTATAAAGACAATGAAACAAATGCCAACAATAATAAAGTAAGCAGTGATTGGGCTATCAATACATGCATAGGTTGAATTTATGACATAATACAAAAATAAAATCCCAAATCCCCAAAATTGTTGACATAAATATTTTACACAAAATAACATAGAATCAAAACTAATAAAGTAAAACCTCCAGAAGACATGTACAAAAATAGACAAATCTGTCATAGAAGGGTCTTTATCCTTAACCCTTTATTTGGGGTGTGGGGACTCTTCTCAATGCAAGACAAATGAAGTAAACGAAAAGGCTAAGGATACAAATACTATCAACAATAAAATAAAGCTAATGAGCACATTAAATTGTATCCTAAGAGAAAAGAAATAATCTTTCAAGTTCCTGTGAAGCATTGACCAAATGTTAAGTCTGAAGGAAACTTTCTTAAATTCCAAATTGTTGAAATTACTAGACCACATTCTCTGAATAAATCTGTTGCATTTGTATACATCAATAATGAAGCAGCAGAAAGAGAAATCAAGGAACCAGTCCCATTTACAATTGCACCAAAAAAAAAAAAAAAACCCTTAAGATACCTAGGAATAAACCTACCTAAAGAGATAAATGATATATATGCTGAAAGCTATATAATACTTAAACTGAAGAAGAAACAACGAACCCATCACAATCCCAACCTTCAAGCTTTTACAAAGCTGTAATCATCAAGACACTATGGTAGCGGCACAAAAACAGACACTCAGATCAATGGAACAGAACAGACACAGACCCACAAACGTACGGCCAACTAATCTTTGACAGAGCAAGAAAGAATATCCAGTGGAAAAAAAAGTCTCTTCAGCAAATGGTGTTGGGAAAACTGGAGAGAGACATACACAAGAATGAAACTGGACCACTTTCTTACACCATACACAAAAATAAACTCAAAATGGATGAAAGACCTCAATTTAAGACAGGAAACCATCAAAATCCTAGAGGAGAAAACAGGCAATAACCTCTTTGACCTTGGCCACAGCAATTTCTTATTCAGCATGTCTCCAGAGGCAAGAGAAACAAAATAAAAAATGAACCATTGGGACCTCACCAAGATGAAAAGCTTCTGCACGGTGAAGGAAACAATCAGCAAATTTAAAAGGCATCTGATGGAGTGGGAGAAGATATTTTCAAATGACATATCTGATAAAGGGTTAGTATCCAAAATCTATAAAGAACTTACCAAAGTCAACACCCAAAAAACAAATAATCCAGTGAAGAAATGGGCAGAAGCCATGAATAGACATTTTTCCAAAGAAGGCTTCCAGATGGCAGACACATGAAAAGATGCCCGACATCACACACACATCATCAGGGAAATACAAATCAAAATCATGATGAGACACCACCTCACACCTGTCAGAATGGCTAAAATTAACAACTCAGGAAACAACAGATGTTGGTGGGGATGCAGAGAAAGAGGAACTCTTTTGCACTGTTGGTGGGAATGCAAACTGGTGCAGCCACCCTGGAAAACAGTATGGAGGTTCCTCAAAAAATTAAAAATAGGGGCACTTGGGTAGCTCAGTTGGTTAAGCGTCAGACTTTGGCTCGGGTCATAATCTTGTGGTTTCTGAGTTTGAGCCCCGCGTTGGACTCTTTACTGACAGCTGGGCCTGGAGCCTGATTCAGATTCCGTGTCCCCTTCTCTCTCTCTCCACTCCTGCACCTCTCATGCTCTGTCTCTATCTCTCTCAAAAAATAAACATTATTTTTTTTTAATTAAAAATACAACTACCCTGCAACCCCACAATTGCACTACTATGTATTTATCCAAAGGATACAAAAATGCTGATTCAAAGGGCACATGCACCAACGTTTACAGCAGCACTATCAACAACAGCCAGACTATGGAGAGACCCCAACTGATGATGTCCATCAACTGATGAAGGGATGAAGAGGAGGTGGTAGAATATATATATATATATATTCAAATATCAGTAATATTACTCAGTGATCAAAAAGAATGAAATCTTGCCATTTGCAATGATGTGGGTGGTAGTAGAATGTATTATGCTAAGTGAAGTAAGTCAGAGAAAGACAAATATCATATGATTTCACTCGAATGTGGAATTTAAGAAAAAAAAAAGATGAACGTAGGGGAAGGGAAGGAAAAATAAAATAAAATAAAATAATAAAATAAAAATAAAATAAAATAAATAAAATAAAATAAATAAAATAAAATAAATAAAAATAAAATAAAATAATAAAAATAAAATAAAATAAAATAAATAAAATAAAATAAAATAAATAAAATAAAATAAAATAATAAAATAAAAATAAAATAAAATAAAATAAAATAAAATAAAATAAAATAAAATAAAATAAAAAACAGAGAGGGAGGCAACCCATAAGAGACTCTTAAATACAGAGAACAAACTGAGGGTTGTGGGAGGGGAAGTGCGGGGGAGGATGGCCTATACTGGTGATGGGTACTAAGGAGGGCACCTGTTGGGATGAGCACTGGGTGTTATATGTAAGTGATGAATCACTACATTCTACTCCTGAAACCAATACTACACGACATGTTAACTAACTTGTATTTAAATTTAAAAAAAAGTAGAAAAAAATAAAATGACTCTATGAAAAAAAAATAAAGGATTTCTAGGGGAAAATGGTAAGGAAAAGATGACCTATTTTCATTGAGGGAGTTAAGTAAAGTCTGTGCAAAAAGGAAAATTGTAAACAGAAAAGAATAGGAAAGTAAATATTAGATATTATAATCTTAAATTAGGAAAAAGATTAATTAAGGTAAGGAAACCAAAGGGAAGAAATAAAATATGTACACAGATTGATGAACAAGAAAACCATCAAACTAACCAACTTACAAGTCTGCTTCCTTGAAAACAAAAGTAAACAAGTAACATAATCTAGAATAAAGGGGAAAATCCCCAAAGCACCAAATTTATAATGAGAAAGAAAGAGAAATCAAAAACTTGCAAAACATTAAGATGAGTAAGTGAAAGAAAATACTTAGCTTAAAATCATGCACATCTTGATTTTTCTTTTTCTAGGAAAAGACAAATTAGGCACTGACTCTGGAATAGGTAGAATAAACAGATGAACTTTGGGTTTGAAAAATGAGAAAAGTTGTCAAACAGCTGCCCTTTGCCCTCTCCAAATATAAACACATATGGAGCACTAGGGTGTTTTTCTCAGGTGAATTCTACTAACCCTTCAAAAACATATAATTCCTATATTATTCATACCAGTGTTCTCAAACTTACAAAAACACCTGGAGATGTTATTAAAATGCAGATTCAGCTTCAGTTGCTTTGCATAAGATCTAAGAGTCTAGCAATCTCCCAGGTGATGTTGATAGTGTTACTTAAGCCAGATATCAAGTTGCAAAGGTTTAAACTGTTACATTACCTACAGAAAGAAAGCTTCCAGACACTTTTTATAAAGTGTATTCTGAAATTGATATTAAAACCTTATAAGTATATTTATATAAACATAAAAAGCAACTATAGACCAATTTCTGTTGTAAATATTGAAGGCATTGATGCTAAAGCAAAATAAAGTATTTGCGAATAGGATCAAATAGTTTATTAAAAGAAACACAGAACACAACCAAGCAAGGTGATTCTACAAATGCCCACATGGTTTGGTGTTAGCAAAACATTAATATATTTTACCATATTAATAGGTTAAATGAGAAAAACTGATAATTTCCACAGATGCTGAAAAAAATTGATGAAATTTACAACACATTGTTTGTTTTTAGGAATCTAAGTAAAATTTAAAATATGGATCTAAACCCTAATGATAAAATTAGAAATGGTCATTAAAACTGGAACAAGATAAAGATATCCACTGTCCCATACTTACTATTGTATTCTGGGTGTAGACAACAGTGAAATTAGGCAAGAAAAGAATGAGATATTTTAGAAAGAGAAGGGGAAAGTGTGTTATTTGTAATCACCGTAAGTGTATAATAGGAAAATCCAAAAAAAAAAATGGGAATCACTAGAAATTATTATAAAGGGTGTATTTCAAATCAGTGAAGGAAATGTTTCCAATATATTGTATTGGGTCTACTCAGACACACATTTGAGGGGGGAAAAAAGAGCATTTCTAACCTGTACAAAAATTCTAGATGAAGCAAAAACTTAAATGTAAAACAAACTAACAATAAAAAAGCAAACACAACTATAATTAACACACAAACCTATAAAAATGAATACACACATAAACAGACAATGTGAATGTAGCAGAAGAAAATAGAGATACTTCTTCATAATCTTGTCTGAGTTATAACTCTTCATGCATATGACAAAACAAAGAAACCTCTGAGAAAAAATTTGACCAATTAGAAAGTAAAAAATTGGAATGGCAAAAATACATTTTTAAAAGTCAAACGTCATGAGGGGTGCCTAGGTGGCTCAGTCGCTTGGACTTCAGCTCAGGTCATGATCTCACAGCTTGTGAGTTCAAGCCCTTCGTCAGGCTCTGTGCTGACAGCTCAGAGCCTGGAGCCTGCTTCAGATTCTGTGCTTCCCTATCCCTCTGCTCCTGCCCTGCTCGTGCACACGCTCTCTCTCTCTCTCAAAATAAATATTTAAAAAAATTTAAAAGTCATGAAAAGTGGAAAATATTTGTAACATATATCAAAGTGTCCACTTTTACTAATGCCACATTGGCAAAGATTTTAAATTTAGTTAATACAAAGTATAGACACATTGCAAACAAACTGTGCTATATTCATACAATGTTACGGTATCATTGGCATTATAAGAATACAACATATTTATGTGTGTCGTAATGGAAATATCTCCGAAGGAAAATATTGGGTTTGTCCTAGGAGGTAGAAATAAAGACCTGAGTTAGAATAAAATAGTTGTAACAGAAAAAAAGAGAATATTATGGAAGTAGAATCAGTAAAGTAGAGGAAGAAATAAAAAAATCTGAGATTTTGTGCCTAAGAGGCCAAGTTTTATTATTACTATTATTATCATTATCGTTACCATTATCATTATTAATACCTGAAGGAAGAGCTTATTGTTGTTAAAGGTGGTACAAGGAATAGTATCAGAAGGTGGCTAAGTCTGAGGATCCTGGAGCCAGACTTTAATTCCCACTCTGCTATTTACTAGCCGTGTGACCTTACACAGTTATTTTTCTTTCTGTTACTCATTTTCTCATTTTTTGAAAGAAAGGAAGTACTCGCAGGACTGTGTTGAAGCCCTAAGCATTAAGAAGTCAATATTGTAAGAGTGTTAATAATAGTGCCTGGCATACAGTGTGTGCAAAATATCTGTTAGCTGCTATTGTTCTAATAAATTGCAGATTTTTGAATATTAAATGCTGCTTGAGAAGTCAGTCCACAAGGTACAAAAGACAGTTGGGAATGCACGGCTAGAATTCAGCATACATGTCAGGCCAGGCCTGTTTGTCTGGACTGAGGAGTTTCCTAGGATTTGGATTTCCAGAGCTAACAGTGGAAGTCACTCTACCTTTCCTAGAGGATGAGATAAAAGTGATGAGATATACGGTGCTCAGCACCAGGGGGAGAATTCTTGGGGACCGTCTTGTGTAATCTCGCAAGATGACATCATGCCAACATCCTGTGAGGAGACATATTGAAATAATACAATGCATTTCTACCTCTTCCCAGATCAACCTCTAGGCAGAATGAGGTAGCAGGGAATAGCAGTGCTGGGCTGAGATTCCAGAACCTAGCCATGTCGTCTCTTCATGCTGCAACTGTGTGCCCTGATTGAATGATCAGACCGTGAGTGCCTAGATGGAGAATTCTCCATTTTATTTTTGTTAGTTGGCCTACATGTGTTCTTGAGAATTACTAAACATACTGATCTTTTTTGCTAATGCCAGAGTCCTTCAGCCCAGAGAATATCCCAGTATGAAACAACTCAATTAAAAATCAGTGTGGATGCTTAGCACTGTGGTGTTCCTCTTGTCCACAGAGTTTTAGGAGAGCATTACTGTTCAATAACCACACATACACCGCGACAATTGATTGCAGCCAATATTCCATATTGCGTCTATATTGACACAATAATCCATAAGATGTCATCAGATAAATGAAGATGGGGACAAAGATAGATAGATAGATAGATAGATAGATAGATAGATAGAGGAGAGATATATATCTTTTCTTGACCAAGCTTATATGAAATTTTCCACCTCATGGAAAGCTCTTTTTTTCCCATCAATTGAGGGAGTTATGACTTGCCTTCTGTGTCCAAATGCACACTGAACTTTGGTGGGGAAAACTAGAGAAAATTAATAGTTTACCAAAATATTAGAGCTGGGAGGAGGAGGGACAGGTCATTGTTCCAACTTAGCCTGTATTTCTATTACCTCAGTTAGGTCATAGATTATTTTTCCATTCAAAGCTCAAAGTGACTTTATACTGCAGGTTATTATATTTTACTCTCCAGATCAGATGCTTAAATCTAGTACACTCTGAAAGGAATCTGTGTACAGTGTTTAAAAGAATTGATAAGAAAGTTCATGTTTAGGCAAAGGTCAAAAGGTCAACAGTATTGTGTGTCAGTTGGCTAAAATATACGTATATGCACATAATAACCGTGACAGAAATGTACTTTTGCCTACAGAAATAAGTATTTACTACTTTACTTTCATGAGGAAAATGCTCTGAGTTTGGAACTATCAATATATTTACCCCATACTCAGATAAATTTTTAAACATATTTTCTGACAAATTGCAGGTTGCTGCTGATGACCCAGTTCCAGTATTGATTAGCTGCCATTCAAACTTCTCAAGAGAGAGCAAACAATTAATATTTACAACTACGAAATTCCTCAGTATGCTATAAGATGTTCATAGAACCATGTAAATTATCATCATCTTAAAATAACATACGGGGGGTGTCTGGGTGTCTCAGTTGGTTAGGCCTCAGACTTCGGCTCAGGTCATGATCTCATGGTTCGTGAGTTTGAGCCCCGCATCGGGCTCTGTGCTGACAGCTTGGAGCCTGGAGCCTGCTTAGGATTCTGTGTCTCCCTCTCTCTCTGCCCCTCCCCACTCATGCTCTGTCTCTCTCTGTGTCAAAAATAAACATTAAAAAAACTTTTAAAAAATAACATGCAAAAGATCCCTGCAGAAAATACTCGGAGAGACAGAAATCACTTAATATAACTTGAATCACCAGTTGTCTATTCACATTGTGGCATGATCAAAGTATATAACATAGAGTTACATCCCATGCACTGTCAATACCATATTCTAATTTATCTAGCAAACATTAACATAGAATAGCTTGGTGCAAAACAGACTGATAAGGGGCAAATGTCAAACAGCTTTTATTTTTTTTAATATGAAATTTATTGTCAAATTGATTTCCATACAACACTCAGTACTCATCCCAACAGGTGCCCTCCTTAATGCCCATCACCCACTTTCCCCACCCTCCCACCCCCCCATCAACCCTCAGTTTATTCTCAGTTTTTAAGAGTCTTTTATGGTTTGGCTCTCTCCCTCTCTAACTTTTTTTTTCCTTCCCCTCTCCCATGGTCTTCTGTTAGTTTCTCAGGATCCACATAAGAGTGAAAACATATGGTATCTGTCTTTCTCTGTATGGCTTATTTCACTTAGCATCACACTCTCCAGTTCCACCCACGTTGCTGCAAATGCCCATATTTCATTCTTTCTCATTGCCAAGTAGTATTCCATTGTGTATGTAAACCACAATTTCTTTATCCATTCAAATGGCTCTTTTAAAAGAAGCATATCTAAGAGGAAGAAGCGAAGCAAAAAAAGTTGACCATTCTTCATCAGGCAATTTAAGGTGATAATAAGGATTGGTATTATTTTCCTTGC
This sequence comes from Leopardus geoffroyi, assembly GCF_018350155.1. Lineage (NCBI taxonomy): Eukaryota > Metazoa > Chordata > Mammalia > Carnivora > Felidae > Leopardus > Leopardus geoffroyi. The sequence goes on from NC_059341.1 coordinate 86,022,991, forward strand.
AAAAAATGCCTATAAGAAGTAATAAGTGTGGAAGCATGAGAATTTACTGCAAGGAGCTGAAGAAAATGCTTAAAATTCAAAATGCAGTTCACCCTAAAGAACCTGAGATTAAAAGTGAAATATAATGCAGAATATACGTATTACACTTATCTTTTGTAAAACATATGTTCCTTCCAAACTGTTGTGAGGATTTACCATTTGCCACGTTTTTACAGATTAAATATTGTTAAGTGCTCCAAGGCACAGTTCATAGCTACTTTCAAGATTAAAACTAACAAAAAATCGGTTTTAAATACATTCTTGTTATTTGACCCCTTAGTAGCTCTAAATCCTGTAAAGACAGCCTATTTTACACCTCTGAAATTCAGTACTGCAAATGTCAGCATACTGAATATTAAGATGATCAATAGCAAAGCATTTTGTGTATCTAAAGCAATTGTGTATCTTTTTAATTTTATGAAGTAATACATTGGATGCTTTTACAAAGCTGGGAGGAGTATCAAAGTCTTAAATGTTCTCTTTGCTTCACCTTTACTTCCAGGTACAACGATATGTTTATGTTTTTAATCACTTGTGGCATTTTTCCCCCAAGTGCTCTTATGAGAACAAACAGTAATTATTAACTATATAGGGCATCTTTTGTGTCACTTTGATCTTTCATTTTTTTCAACTATGGGACTGCTATATTTAGACTTTGGAGGTATAATATCTTAAGTAACATTTCTGTATTAACGAGTTCCTTATGGTACACCACACGGTAAAGTTATAATACCTACATCATTACTGCAGTACTGCAAATAGGCCAAACTTTATGCCGATTTGCTTATGCGTATTATAATAATTGTACAATTCCTCATTTTTATATACAACATATTTTGGGTTAGCCTATGAAGGTGGATATAACCATGGATAGCAAATGTTTATATTAAAATAAGAATCTTAACTCTCAAAAACACAGATGTTGCTCTAAAAATGAAAATTGCTTTTGCAAATGTATCATTTAGTGGACTTATATCTGAATATCCAATGTAAAGCATCAAGTATTTAATAACTTAGGGATATATACTTTTGGTCACTAGGGCATCTCAGTGCTCATATTGTTCACATGCTGTGTGGATACTTTACTACGGTTTTTGATTTTTTTGTAATGGCTTTATCCTCTTAACAGTGATTTAGGTTATAATTATTTTGGGTGTGCTAGAACAAACCCAGAGGTGCTCTCTGGGGGAAATCTTAATCTTATTCATAGAAAGCCCTCCTTCCAGCTCTAGAGAAAATCCTGAAATCTGAGTCTGTATCTGAATTAATTACAGAAAAATTCTACCTGCCTCCTGCTAAACCTTTTCCCTAGCACAGCTTCTAGAGGGGTTCGGGTTTCTTATCTTAAATGGAAAGTACAGTTAAAAAATAAAAAATAAAATAAAATAAAATGAAAGTACTGTAAATTCTTCATAGGATTATTTTGTTGATTAAATAAAACATTTAAAGCACTCTATGCCAGGGTGTGGTGTTCAGTAAATTCTTAATTAATATTAGCTATTTTTTAATGTATATTAGTACATTAAAGGCTCTAAGAAGCCCTTAAGACATTGCTTTGCTTGACTGTACCTTACTATTTCCTGATCTTATTGGGGCCTATTAATACTCTACTATTTATTTAGGAAGCAAGACTGTTTGACAGCTGTTCTGCCTGACTGTCCACATTGTTTGGTTCCTTTAGAAGGCTGCGTGTGTGTGTGTGTGTGTGTGTGTGTGCGTGCATGTGTGTGAATTGTCATTTGCCCTTGTACCACTGGCCTAGTTGGAGTGTACTGTATAAAAGTATATAAGACTTCCTTTTTTAGGTAGTGAACAGTTTGATTTGGTAACATTATCCTCTAAATCACGATGTCCTTTTTATGTGAATCCTCCACATGAAGTGTCTCTGTTTCAGGACCGATAGTGACAGTCTCCTTGTAATGTGATTTGTTTTTAATTAATTTTCAAAAGACCACAAACTCTAAGCAAAATAATTTAAAGTATAAGTAGCAAAATTATATTGTAATGATATCTTTAGCATTTGTACCACCAAGAATCAGAATAACATTTTATTCCTAGTTTCTAGCAGTCTTGGCAGATGTAGAAAACCAGTAAGTGCTTTCCTAATGACTGTCACTATACGTATTTCATCTAGATAATTATTTTCATAATTATAATGCAAACCATTCTAGAAAACTATATTATTTGAAAACAGTAGATAACATACTTGAAGTGGATAATACACACTTGAGGTAGCCTAGGAAAACCCATCTCTCCATCCCTGACATCTTCCCAGAAGAGTTGATTTTGTGCCGATTTCCATCCTCCTTTGCACTCAGAGATTCTGACCCATCTCTAGCACCAGCAAGCAAATCCTAATTTGTCTAAGACAATCATGGGATTTAATTCTAGCCAAAGTTGTGTGGAAGGAAATGTTTTGAGGGAAGCGTCAGAAAAGATTTCTTCACTCTGAAATGAAGATACGGAAAGAGTTGATCTCTTTTGATGATGGTTATTATTACCATGCCTTTGTGTGATGTCTAAATTATGGGTAATCCAAAGAGCAAAGCCAATAAGTGTGGGCATTGGGTGTAGAGCAGAGATATGGAAATAAACTGAGTCATTAATTTTCTTATCCTGTCATCAAACAAGCCAACCCTGGAGATATTCTTTCCTGTCCATCTCTGAGCTTCTTTTGAGAATCCTGTGAAGTGAATTAGTAAATTTTCAGGTAATGTCCAATTAAGGCTTTTTAAATCTCAATTTTCTGTTATTTACAGTCAAAGCATCCTCACCATCCTATTCCTCTAGCATCTAACACTATTTAGAATTTTTAATCACCAAATCCAGTTTTTTGTGTTTACATTTATTTGATGTGAGACTTTTATATCATTAGACTTGTATTTTTTCTCTTATTTTACTAAGATACAGATGCTAAATAGTTCTCTCAGATTCAGTGGATTGCACTCTTATTGAGTTTTTCTATCTTGAGAAGTATCAATGTGAATAGAAATGTTCCATTTTAATAATAAATGAATTAAGTTGTTTCTGCAGTAAATAAACATATTGCAAATTTATAAATTATGAACACTTTTTCTGATAGGTTTTTAATGATATTTGATTTGGAGCGATTTTTTTTCTTAAACATACAAAGTTTTGAACATGTCAGTCCTATACATTTAAAGCAGAACTTAAAAAAATAAAATCCCAGGGTTGATTGCCTGAAATTGAGACATTCTTGTTTAATATCTTTAGTGGCACCTTTTAAAGCTATGTTCTTCTAACCTGAAATTTTCAGTCCTTACAGTGGTGTTTCTTTTGGGAGAACTTACTATGTGGAATTTCGTATAATGGACATGGCCCTTGCATTGTTTTCTATTTCTCTGGAGGAGGAAATAAGCCAAAGACAATGAATTCTGTCTTTTTGTTGAATGTGTCTCTCTCTTAAAGAAAAATTCATTATATCAAATACCTAAGAGATTGAAACCTAAAATAAGTTTTTCAGTGGTTAAGTTTGGGGCTTGAAAAAAAAAAAGCACCCAATAAAAAATTCTAAACAGGTAGCATTTTCATTCAGTTGTGAAGCGATTAACTTTTTATCCATACTAAACTACCTCTTTCCAATATTTTCTTTTATGTGAGTCAGATGAATATCAATGGACAATGAGGCTTATTAATATGATCTCCTTTAATTACCAAATTCACACATATATAGGCAGTTGATGAAAACAGCTCATTGTAAGGCAGAGAAATCGTCTTCAAATAAAGGCAGTCTTAGTTAACTTGTGCTGATATAACAAAACACCATAGATGGGATGGCTTTAAAGAGACATGTATTTCTCACAGTTTGGGAGGATGGGAGGTCAGAGATGAGGGTGACAGTATGGTTGAATTCTGGTGAGGACCTGCTTCCTGGTTTGCAGATGGCCGCCTTCTTACTGAGACCTCAAACTGCCACAAAAGAAAGAAAACAAGCTCTCGGTTCCATCTTATAAGAACACTAATCCCATCATGAAGATCCTACTTTTCATGAGCTCATCTAAACCTAATTAGTTCCTGAAGACCCCACCTCCTAACACCATTACATTGGGTGTTAGGCTTCAACATATGAATTTAGGGGGAGGGGGAGGGACACAAATATTCAGTCCATAACAAAAAAAACATAATTAAGTAACTTTGGAAATTTTTGATTGCACAGGTAGGATAAAAATTTTAGTCACTTTTCAGGATCTGATGTGAATTTTCCTACATATGTGCGTATGTATTTATTGCCAAAAATAGAATTTATAGAAGCTAGTTGGCTACATTAGGAAGCAGCCTGGCACCATTCTCGGAGTCTATGCTGTGTAGAAGCCATCAGTTACATTTTTCTCCCAGTAAATTCTAGGAAAAAGAAAGCCATTTGTGAAACTTTGTTATTCATTTTCTTTTTGAAGCTCCAACTACATCACATGTAGCGTGCAAAATGTAAAGGTGTGCTTATGTAAAAAGGGTCTGTCTTCAAACTAATTTGGTAACTGATAATCTGAGCAAAGTTCTAGCACAAGACTTCTGTAACAGAACTTCTTCAATATGTTACATTGATCATGTTTATTGTGTGTATCAAGAAGGGGGAGCATATACAATAGTTTCCACACTTGTTTCACCATGAGATCTTACTGCATACATACTTGTACTTGTGTGCAGGAGTGTGTGCTGTTTAAATAAACATCTATCAATATAGGGTAAGACATTGTGTGGAACACAGCTTAGGAAAGTGAGAAAACACCTCAGAATGAATTGCTAGATTTTTATTCTCAGGTCTTTGGGAAAAACCTATTAAATAATGATAAAAATATGCAAAATGTATTTAACAGGATACCTGTGTCTTATTCACTTAAATATTGCTATAAATGATCATCCTGTAAGATAACGTATCAACATTTAGCAAGTTTTGTTCTTATTGAGTTTTTTATGTGGTCTTAGTCTGATGAATATAGAAAGCATTTGACCTAATACGTTTCAGTGTATTTTCTTAGTGTTTTTAAGGAAATGTCTTCTTTTCGTGTTTCATTTGCTAAGTTATATATTAATGTAATAAAAGGGTGCATTTTTAAATTAAATATTCTTTTCATTTTATCCTATATGCTTGGCTTTTGTAGCCAAAGAATCCTTATAGTCAATACCCACCTCCCCTAATACATCTTCGGTTTGGCAAGAGGTATTTTCACTATGTCACTCTAAACCAGATTGTTTAATTGCTATTTAACAAAATCACTTATTTTCTTTTAGTCCTCTTATTTGTGAACCAACTAAGTCTTTGATGTAAAAGCCACTTTAATTTTCTTCCAAGGACTAATCCTACTGGAAGTATGTTACCTCTTCCCAGAAAACCTCAGCTTGCTTGTTTGGATGGCAAGTTTGCTAGTTTGTGGTCTATTTTTAACACATTTACTAGTCTGTTAGGATATGCTTTAATAAACTTAGCTTTCCTCTTCCTTTTTGACCCCAGTAATTTGCTGAACATAATTTTTGGGACACGACTAACCATACAGCATTAGGAAATAGTAAAATTATGCCATCTATCACCAGACAATGCTTTGAAAATTTTCTCTCCATATCATTATAAGCTCAGTAACCTTGACTGTATACCAAATTATAGATTGTGATTTGGTTTTCTCTTCTTAACGTTGGAATTATACTCTTGTGTGAAGCCTGCTGGGGCTATTTGGAACTTGTCAATATGTATAAGCTTTAATGTGGATGGTGGGAAGATTTCCAGAAAGTGACTGGTTAAGGGAGAGCCAAGCTGCTGTCTTCTCCTAGATGGTTTGGGAAGGAAAAGCAGCAGGGAGAGCAAAAGCTCCTGGAATAGAATTACATAGTAGACCTATGTCTAAAGGGTGAGTTTTACTGTGTTTTTGAGACTTTATTTTTTTAAAGAGAGTTTTAAGTTCATAGCAAAATTGAGAGAAGGCACAGAGATTTCCCATCTACTCCCCCCCCACTCACATACAGTCATAGCTTCCCCCATTATCAACATCTTTCACTAAAGTGATATGTTTGATACAATTGATGAACCTACATTGACACATCACCATGTGTTAATAGTTAACATCCAGGGGCACCTGGGGAGCTCAGTCGGTTGAGCATTCGACTTCAGCTCAGGTCATGATCTCACAATTCATGAGTTCGAGCCCCGTGTCCAGCTCTGTGCTGACAGTTCAGAGCCTGGAGCCTGTTTCGTACTCTGTGTCTTCCTCTGTCTCTGCCCCTACCCCATTTGTGCTCTCTCGAAAATACATTTAAAAATTTTTTAAAAATAGCTAACATCCATAGTTTACATTAGGGTTCACTCTTGTATGTTTTATGGGTTTGGACAAATGTATAATCACATGTGTACCTCAGTAGAGTAACACATAGAGTATTTTCACTACTGTAAACATGTCCTGTGTTTCACCTGTTCTCTGCCCTCACCCTATTCACTGGCAACCACTGATCTTTTTACTGTCTCTATAATTATACCCTTTCTAGAATGCTGTATAGTTGGAATCATACATTGTGTAGCCTTTGCAGATGGCTTCTTTCACATAGCATTATGTATTTGAGGTTCTTCCATATCTTTCCATGGCTTGATATATTACTTCTTTTTAGTTGTAAATAATATTCTATTGCCTGGATGTACCACAGTTTATCCAAAGGATATCTTGGTTGATGGCAAGCTTTGGCAATTATGAATAAAGTTGCTACAAACATCAACTGACTTAAATATTAAAGATCATAATTACTGGATCATATGTTAAGAGTATGTTCAGTTTGGTAAGAAACCACTGAACTGTCTTCCACAGTGGTTGTACCATTTTGCATTCCCACCAGCAATGAATGAGAGTCTCTGTTGCTGCGTATTCTTGTCAGCATTCAGTGTTGTCAGTATTCTGGATTTTGCCATTTTGATAGGTGTGTTGTGGTTAAAGGGAGAGTTTTCATTAAAAAAAAAAAAAAAGCCAAGTTGTGTCATATGACAATTCCTCTCTAAAATAAAATAGGATGCTATAGGTACTTGTCCTTTCTTTCATTTTTATTGGCTCATAGGCTTCTCTTTTGTCAAGCTTTCCCAAAGTTTGATCTTACTTCTCATCCCTCTCTTCTTACCATACTACTTCCTTATTCTATTATGGCTGTTTTACCAGAAGTAGTTAATAGAAATTAATATTTATTATTTTTTTGTTTTACATTTTCTTTTGTGCTGGGTGAACTTACCTGGCCATATCCAGAGGTAAATTGTAGGAATACTGAGTAAAGACAAGAAGGAAATTACCAGAGAGTGACCAAAATTATGTTCTTTGGGTCTGCTTGTAATATCCAGGCACTCAGAATAGAATAGGTTTGTCCAAGATGTGAGTTAAAATTGTAAATAAAGAGAAAACAGTATATGCTGTCCTAATATGTTAGGATATAGATTATAAGTCAGTAAGTCATGCTATCCGTGGAATGAATATGACATAAAGAGAATCAGAAATGCCCTCTGGAGCTGGGATATTATTATGTTAGTCCTCTGCATATAGAAGATAATTGAACACATGTCTGTGGTATGAGAGAGTCAGTGAAGAATAATGGGGGCATGAGGGCCTGGGAAGAAACCCTGAGAAACCAACCTCTGTTTATGGAGGAGTACAAGAATAGTATCTAACAAAGTATGCAGAATCAAGGAGAAGAAATCCAGGAGAGTATTGTGTCACAGAAACGGAATGCAAAGTGCTTCAAGAAAGACGTGTCCACTAGCATCAAGGTAAGGACTGATAATGTCAATTGCATTTAGTGACATTCACTGGATCCTTAGAAAGTCTTGCTGTGGTGGAGAGACGAAACAGAATCCGGATGTGAGCAGCTTCAGGGGTGTGGGAGATATGAAGATATACAAACCAGTCTTCAGAAAAGTTTGATTTTCAAGGGGACAATCACGGGGCAGTAACTGACTGGAAATGAAGCACTAAGATATTTTTGTACAGATTAAGCAATTAAAAAAACAGGAATCATACATAGAGAGAAAAGTTTAAATAATTTTACAACAATAAGTGATTATTTACAGTTTTTAAAGATGAGAGAGGATAGAGTCCAAAACAGGGTGGAAATGTCAGCCTTAGGGAGGGGGAGGGGCAGGTTCTCTACTTAACAAGATAAAGTGAAAAAAGTATATGTACAGATGAGGTAGGTTGGAATGTTTTATTTCAATAAAATTAGGAAGTTTTCCTTAGATGGTTTTGATTTCTTTAAAATAGAAATCAAGGTCACTTGCTCAGTATAAATAGGATAAGAATAATCCAATGTTTGAAAAAATAGTAGGGAAGTTTTGAGGTAATTGTGGGGAATATAAAAGTGAGTTATCACAGAATTAGAAAGATGTGGCAATGCTGAGGGCTCATTTGAAATCGCTACCTCTCAATTCATAGTGGAATTAATATATTGTCTAATGAGACATTTTCCGGTGGTTTTGGAATAATCAGTGCAGGCTCAGAGAAAACAGATGGTTAGGTTCATTCAGGGCACGGGTTCGGGTAGATTTGTTCAATTAAAAATTAAGGCAAATGAGTTTAGTTTCGCAAGAGGGTTACTGAAACGATGTACCATGAAATCTAAGTAGGAAAGGAGAAAAGGGACCACCAAAATACGCGGTGTTTTTGTTGAAGAAAAACATAAATAATCAAGTTGAAAAGAGAGTGCTTGGCGTTCAGAGTGAAATGTTTGGTTATCAATTTTATAGTTTTATACAGGTTGACAAGAGCACCAGATGTGATGGTTAGAGTTGCTGAAATACAGGAAAAGGCAAGTAGTGGAGGTGAATGATTTGAATCACCCAAAGGCCATTGTGTGGAACATACCGTTCATGGGCACATTTAAGTCACCATGGCAATGTCTAGAACGCGGTAATAGGGACACAAAGAAACTTTGTAAGTCAAGCTATAAATTGCTGACAAAGGAGAGGTGACATGAAAATTGCTAAATAAGAACAAGGAAAGAAAGAGGGTTCTGTGGTTGAACACTATCAATGTCAAAGGGACCTTCTTTTCTTCAGAAGATAAAGAAGTGAATTTGGGGCAGAGGCATTAGTGAGGGAGGAGGGGCACAGAACATGCATCTCAGCCCCAAGATTACTAAGGATAAGAACATTAGCAGTTTGAGAAGACTAGAGAGCAAATGGGGTATGATGGGAAAGTGTTACTTAAGTCAAAGAGGTTGTGGGAGCACCTTAAGAAAATATAGAGATCTTCTCCTCGGAGTTATGACAATCTATAGGTCATAGTTTGAAGAGTCTGGTTTGGGAGGCTTGCAATGAAATATTAGCATTTGGTACTGTTTTGCAGGAAAGGCCCAGTGTGCAAGGGGAAAGTGTCAGGGTTGAGGGAGGTGGCGGCTTATAATCTAGGTGTTGACTCATGAATACTGGGATGTGAAAGGAATGGATTTAAAGAGAGTTTAAAGAGAGTATCCAGCTTACAGCATCCCATGAACATCTATCAGCTCAGCCAGTGAATCTCCATGTACAAGTGCTCATTATTATCAAAATATCTGCATCAAATTTAATAAAACAACTTAGATATCAGTCCATATATTCTTTTCTAATGCTGTAAGCACTAGTCCCACTGTCACTGGTTATTGATAATACAAGAGCCTATGATGACATCATGTAAATAAGACCTACATTGATCAAATTCTGTTCTTTCTTTCCCAAGTTGGACTGTCCCCTGGTGGGAGAGCACAGTGAACAGTATTGGGTTATGGATAAGTTCTGGGTCTTATAGGGCACAAGAATTTAGACAGATTCAAAAATTATTAACAAAAATACTTCACCAACAAAATACCTTCTTCATAATTTTGTCCAGAATTAGACTTCCTTCATCCACCCTTTTAAAATAAAATGATATGCACAGCCAGAGATGAATTTTTCTTTCCTGTCCACAAAAGGTGATCAAAATATTGTGAATCATTGTCAAAAGATCATGCTGAACATAAATAGATCTTCCATTTCCCCTATGGTTCAATGCATATCTGTTGTTCTGACTAATCTCCCTTATGTGCACATTTTGGATAATTGATTATTTTAAATAGGAAATATTTAAATATTAAAGTATTTAAATATTTTAGTCTTTGGCAATTATTAACATGGCAAAATGGCCCTCACTTGTTTTCATTTCATTGTCACTGTTGCACCTGTGTATTTTCTTTGGATGTGAGCTAACTGCTGTATGTATACACATAAAACCAGATGCTTTCTGGGTCAACACAGTTTATAGCAGCTTATGAAGAAAAAAAAGTAAGATGAATGATTGCAGAATTATTATTTGTATTAAATCACATGGGTTATCATCTGTTCATCACACATTTACGAGACAGATAATTCATGGAAATTACATATCTTGGTTAAATATAATATTTGTATCAGAATGTCACATATATATGCGTGTGTATGTATGTGTGCATAGGTAGATATAATATATATAATAATGTAAAATCACATCACAAGTGATGCCTTTATCTGTTTTATGTCAGTCGAATATCACTGAGAGAAATCATCCTTCTGCTTATAATCTTGAAACATTTCACAAAAATCTCGTGTTACACATATTAATATAGAAAGATTTAAGTAAATAAGTCTTGATTTTCTTGGTGTTTATAAGTCCTGAAAACCTAAGATATTTTAAGACTTACCTTTCATAATGAATCCATTTGGTTTAATGTTAAATGAAGAAACTCAATTACAGATTAGTATTGACAGTATAAATGCTTCACTTTGATTTGATATTTTTCCTTTCTTTTCCTCTGTGATATATGGTGTGAATGTATGTCTTTCACAAAATTTGGAGCTCATATGAGAAAAATGATAGTTACGTGTATAACAGAATAGAATAAGAATTACTAGAATTTCTTAATATTCTGAAAAGCTGCTTTATGCCCCAAATTATCTATATTTAGATACTCATTTAATTATTTATTGTAATTTCTACTGCCATCTGTAGACTCAGAATTATGGGCTAAATTAATTTTTTTAAGTAGTGTGCCTCCTTATTTACAATATTTTGTTTTGAAAAGGAGCAAGGAGTTTTAGAGCATAAGAAATGCACTTTGCTTTCGTCAGTCATTGGTAAGCTAGTATCTCAGATGCTTTAGGTTCAAAGTTTAATTTTGCAAGTGACTTCCTTTGATTGTGACACTTGAGCAAGTTTCTTTCTACCAGTCTCTTCACTTGAAAAGCAGAGAAAATAACATTGACCTCATGGAGACTGAAAAAGCCAACAAAAGCAGGAGATGTTCTCAATTGCGGTGTCAAGAACAGCTCTTGATCTAATGTGTTTGAGATCAGAACATCTGGGTCATGATCCAGAATATGTGTTAATGCCAAACAACCATAGGGTGTAAGCAGATATTTTTTTTTCTAGCCTAATAGGAAACAGAATTTTTCCATGAACTGTGGAAGGGAAGATATGGCCTGTTTAAACGGCCTGTACAAATACAAGATGAAATGTTGTATTACAGGGAAATTTTACTAAGCCTTGGCCACACCTTTCATTTGGAGTAATTATTCATGACCCTCAAATGATGTATATGACCCCTTTTCACTGTAATGTGGAAAAACAGAAAGCTGGTGTGCTGCATCTGTTACAGTTCACTGTCCAATTTTTTTTTTTCAGGACAGTATCATAATTGATTTATCTTATATCATTAACAGTTAATTTTGTGAAGTATAGAGACAAAAAATGAACAATTTGTGGAAATCATTATTGGTTACTAAGATAACAAATTTTTGATGAACATTTTTCTTTGTCACAATTTTATTTTATCACCTGTAAAGAGAATATGGGACCTTTATATAATATGGAGTAGTCACACCTATTTAAGTTACAAATAAAAGAAATAAAACCTAAAAATTAAAAAAATCATAACTAAATGAAATCATCATAAATACATGATCCTAAGTCTAGTCCATTTTCCTAGTTTGGAGGAGCTTGTCCTTGGATGAGTCGCTTGGCCTTTACCTTGTAAGGCATTTTGTGAGAATTGCATTAGATACTCTATCATCTAATAAGTTATATAATATATTATGTTATGAATATTATATGTATTATTTTAGGTAATTTTAGGTATTTTATAACAGAAATATGATTAACATGGGTTGAGAGTATAACAGTCACTCAATAAGGCGTAGTCTAGAATTTTTAAAAAAAAAAATTTAATGTTTATTTTTTGAGACAGAGAGAGACAGAGTGTGAGCAGGAGAGGGGCAGAGAGAGAGGGAGACACAGAATCCGAAGCAGGCTCCAGGCTCCGAGCCGTCAGCACAGAGCTGGACGCAGGGGTCGAACTCAGGAACTGAGAGATCATGACCTAGACCGAAGTCAGACGCTTAACTGACTGAGCCACCCAGGTGCCCCTATAATTTTTAAAGTCTACATGTATTTTCCTTAAGGAGCTGGGGAAGAAATGACCTCAAAGAAATCAAATAAAGGACAGGTACACTGAAAATACATTACCTAAGAGTATGATGTCTGACATATGAAACCCCACCATGTTCATCCTATGACATCGACTATGCCACACACTTTTCAACCTTGTTTCTGTTCCTGGAATTCACTTCCTCTGTATACCTTAGCATTTTTGCCTCAGCTTATATAATGTTTTTTTTCTTTTTTCTTTAAAAAAATTTTTTTTAATGTTTATTTTTGAGAGAGAGAGAGAGTGTGTGAGTGGGGGAGGAGCAGAGAGAGAGGGAGACACAGAATCTGAAGCAGGCTCCAGACTCTGAGCTGTCAGCACAGAGCCGGATGTGGGGCTCGAACTCACAAACTGGGAGATCATGACCTGAGCTGAAATTGGACACTTACCGACTGAGCCACCCAGGCGACCCTGTTTTTTTGTTTTGTTTTTTGTTTTGTTTTGTTGTGTTTGTTTTCTTTACTGACATTTTCCATTTACAATCCAACCCTACTCGTGCAGCTCTTTCTAAGCAGCTTAAATACATTTGTTTCTCAGATAGGCTGTTACTGACATTCGATTTCAGCTACAACCCTGTCTTTCCCTAATATGGTGGTGTCCAGTACTATGGTTTAGAAACCTTACTTGAGGTTCCATTCAGCCATTTTTTGATCTGGCTGGACTTAATGACTTACTGAGTCTAATTCCTGCAATAATAAATTGCATATAATTATAAATAGTAAATTAGCAATAATGTTTGGACGTTTACTCCTGAGCGATCTCTTCTTTTCTGTTGCTATATATTTGTAAAAATGTATAAATGTTTTAAGTCAGTAAACTAGAATTTTCCATAGTTTATTCTGCTCAACATGAGCTCTGGAAGAATAATAGTCAATACTCCTCTTCCTAAAGGAATACTCCTATGGTCAAATTGTTCCAGAAATGCTAGACTGTAACCATTCCTCCTAGAGGTTCACTAGATATCTTGGCATGCCAGAGAAAAACCTAGAGAAGTTTTGCATCAAAGATACCTGACTAACTGTGTCTGACAAAAGAATATGGCCAAAGAACACAATGAATTTAACAGTTCCATCCTTTAACCCTATATTAAAATATTTTCCTACTATTTTCCTTTATTGACATATCTCATAAGAATAACAAATAAATTAGGCTGAACCATTTGCTTCTTCTGGCATAATGTGCATAGAAATAGCTCTGTTTTTGACAATTAAGCAAGATCAGAGTCATAAATGGCCTCCTGCAGAACTCAGTTAGAGCCTCAAAAGCCACATGCCTGCAGGAAACCAGAAGGGGAAAAATTCTCAATCCAGATCTTTTTGAAGAGCTCATTAAAATGCAAATTTTAGCTCAACCTCCTATTCACTGAATCTATTCTCTTGAGAGATGGGGTTCAATAATCCATATTTTAAATCAACTATGTATTTGTTAGAGCACACCAGCTCTGAAGAAGTAAGCATACTCCACTATTGCAAAATGAGAGAAATTCTAAATAAAATAATAACTTCGTTCCATAAAATTATATAATTCTGGGAGGAGAAGCTCTTCTACAAAGGGACTCATGTCATGAGAGGGTAGTGTGTAAGACTCATTAAAATACACATTTTTTCAGTAATTCACAAATACCTTAGTTCATCTCCTTTGGAAGTTACCTGTCTGTTGCCTCTGATGTTGATCTAATTCTTGTTCCACTCACTCTGTTGCTTCCCACCCAAACTTGGGCTGATTAAGGTATTTTCTTTTTATGTCCTGTATCTAATCTCTTTCCATTTTTTTTTTCTGGGCTTAAATATGTTTTCTAATGGACTCCAACTCATTTCTACTTAATTGAACCTCAGCCCAGCCTTCCATGAGTTCTTTATATAATTTTGATAACTACTTCCTTGAATCAACCCTAAATACACTTTGCTAGAGAGTTATGGTCACTTTCTGCCTCCCCAGTGTATATACACCATTGGCTCAAACCATGACAATTCCTGGATCTATATAAGATACGGGGTCTCTTTATACCATTACTTATTTTAGTCCATCCCACTTTGTTTTTAAAGTCTAGTAAATATTTAGGTAGGCATCTCAGAAATAAAGACATTTCAGGGGTCTCATCTGATCTTTTGTCTTGTCTTTGGGTTAAGAAATCTGAATACTGCCTTTGGCTTTTCATTTGTATGCTCATCAGCTTTGTGTTTAGCCAAGAAAATGGAGAAATATGCAGAAATTGTGAAAGTTGTTTGCATTCCACTGAAATATTTCTTTTGCTGAAGGGGATCAAATCAATAAAATATGATGAAACCATATGCTCATTATTTCAAAGGAGAACAGCTGCTTCAGGGAATATTGGGAGATTTATTAATTCTACCATTACCTCTCATTAAGGGTAGATATGTCCAGACCTGATTTCCTAAATAAAATGTACCTCAGTAGGAAAAGCACACTTGTAGAATTTGTACTGATATTCTATTTGATGTTTTTCCATGATTATTTTATGGCAAAGAAAGCATTGTACAATCTGAAATTATTAAGCAAAAACAAAAAAAAAATACAATTCATTACATGGAAAGGGTTTATAGCCTAGCCATAGTTTGGAAATGCCATAGAGAAATGAGTCTTGGCAAAGATGAATGCTTACTGCTCTGGGCCATATGTGCATTTAATTGAGTTTGCAACTTTCCAGGCAAGATGCCAAATGGATAGTCTACTGTCTGGTGAGAGAGGTAACGTTTCTGTCTTCTTGTTCTCACCAATTTTAGATGCGTGCAAAGGCTCAGAGTTGTTCTTTAGAAGACTTCTATCCAGGTAGAAAACAAAGTAAATGAGCAGACCATGTCAAACAACAAGTGCGTTTGTTTTAAGTGTTTAGTCAATTGGGCTTTTTTTTATTTTTTAATGTTTATTTACTTACTCTGAGAGAGAGAGGAAAAAAAAGCCCGAGTGGGGGAGGGGCAGAGAGAGGGGAAGAGAGAATCCCAAGCAGGCTTTGCAGTGACAGCACAGAGCCCAATGTGGGGCTCCATCTCACAAACCCTGAGATTATGACCTGAGTCAAAACAAAGACTCTGATGCTTAACAGACTGAGCCACCCAGGCACCCCATAGTCAATTGGATTTAAACTCATATCCACATACCCATGGGAGTTCAAAGTCATGAAAAATTCTTGCCAACCAAAATAGTTAATCCTAATTATAAAATTTCCAATAAATAACACAAAGGAGACATTTAAAATAACTACCTGTGTCTCATTCCTTAAAACAAAGCAGGAAGGGCAAAAGAAACAAACAACCAAAAAAACAAAAACAAAAACAAAAATTCTTCAAAGGAGATTTTAGAATATTTATAGAATTTAAAAGGGAGGTTTTAATAGGGTATTTATTGCATTATATTCTCTCATATTACTAAAGATTATAACGTTATCTAAAATCATTAACAAAATTTTTCATATCTATTGATATATAATTGACATATGATAAACTGTACATATTTAAAGGATACTATTTGATAAATTTGGACACTAACACAATGAGGATAATAAATACATCTATTAACTCCCCAAATTTCTTTACATTCATTGGAAATCCCTTTTTCCTGTCCCTCCTCAGCGTCACCCCTAGTAATCCCTGATTTGCTTTCGTTCACTATAATTTAGTTTCTTTTTTCTAGAATTTTATATAAAAGTATTTTTAGAACAGACCCTCTTTTGTCTGACTTCCTTTATATGGAATAACCTTTTAGGAATGATCAATGATGTTTCAGTTATAACAAAAGTTCATTCTTTATTGTTGAGTAATATTTCATTGTCTGATTATATACCATTTTTTTACACCCACCTGTTGTTGGACGTTTGTGTTGTTTACAGCTTTTGACTACTGTGAGTGATTGTTTTCATTTCTCTGGGGTAAATACCTTGAGTGATATGGCTGGGTCAGAGAGTAGGTGTATGCTTAACTACTTAAGAAACTACTGGACTATTATTTTTCCAAAGTGGCATACTATTTTTTATATTTGCCAGCAGTGTATGAGAGTTTCCAATTGCTACGAATTTTCACTAGCTCTTGATATGGTCAGTATTTAATCTTAGCCATTCTATAGATTCTGTAGTATCTCTTTGTGGTTTTGAAGTTCATTTCCCTAATAATCATTGATGTTGAACTCTTTGTGCTTGTTTAGCAAATATATATCTTCTCTGGTGGCAGGTGTATTTAAATATCTTACCCCATTTCTAAAGTTAGTTATTCATCTTTTTATTACTGGATGTTAAGAGTTATTTGTATATTCTATGTACACATCCTTCATCAGATATATCTTTCACAAATATTTTCTCCCAATTGTTGACTTGACTTTTTCCTTTTTGTTATTGTGTCTTTTCAACAGTTTTAAATCTTGATTAAGTCTAATTATTTATTTTTAATATAGTTTTTGCTTTTCCTCTCATATTTTTAAAAATATTTGCCTTATCAAAGGTCTTCAATGATTTTCTCCTATTTTTTTCAAGGTTTCAGGGTTTTAGCTCTTATATTTACATCTATAATACATTGTGAGTTACATTTTTGTATATGGTATGAAATTAAGGCTGAGATTTATTTGTTTTTACAAATGACTATCCATATATCCTAGAATCATTTGTTAAAAGTTTACATTTCCTCCACTGAATTGCCTTGTAACTTTTGTCAAAAAATAAAATAATCACATATTTTTAGTTTATTTCTTGATTCTTTATTTAGTTCCATTGATCTTTTAGTCTATCTTTACATCACTATCAAAATATCTTATTTACTGAAGCTTTATAATTCTTGAAACCAGGTAGTATATCTCCCCCAACCTTTAATGTTTTCAAAGTTGTTTGCACTATTCTATTTCCTTTGTATTTTGTATTCTAGTTCCTTTGTATAAATTTTAGAATGAGCTTGTCAATTATTAAAAAAAATAGTCTGCTCAGATTCTGATTAAGATTATACTGGAACTATAGATTAATTTAGGGAGTATTGGTAAAGATGTGGAGGAACTAGAATGTTCAAATATTCTAGTGAAAATACAAAATGGGACAGCCACTTTGGAAACAAGTTAGCTGTATTTTATAAAGTTAAACACACTTACTGTATGACTTGGCAATCCAACACTGAGTGTCTATCCAAGAGAAATGGAAGCATATGCACAAATACTTGTACTTGGATGTTCATATCAGCTTTATTCACAAGAGCCATAAAACGGAAACAAGTCCAAACTGCTATCAGCTAGTGAATGCATGTACAAATAATGATATATTCATATAATGAAATACTACCTAGCCACCAAGAACGAACTATTAATATATGCAGCAGTATGGATGAATCTCAAAAGGAATATACCAAGTGAAAGAAACCAACATAAAAGACTATGTTTTGTATATTTTTAATTCTGTTCATACAAAATTCTAGACAAGGCAAAACTATACTAAGATAGCTTAGTGGTTGTCACGGGCTGGAATGGCAGTGCGAACATTTGTTGCAAATGCACATTAAGGAGATTTTTAGGGTGATAAGAGTATTCCATAACATGATTGTGATGATGGTTACACGACTGTATATATTTGTCAAAATTCCTATAATTGTACACTTATATTGACTAGATTTTGTTATGTATACATTATAACCTAAAATAGCGGACAAAAAAATGCACAGGACTGTAATCATGTTGGAGATCTCTGGATATAATCCAAGTTGAGAAAATTTCATATGATTGTGTTGTTACAGTCTAAGGCGAATTATTTTTTTATGATCTGCTTCCTATGTATAGCATATTAGTATTTAACCTAGTCCAGGCACTAAAGAAGAAAATTCACTTACCAGTTAAAATTGCAGGAGATATTTAAGTAGGAAGCAATGGTGCAATCTATGATCTGATACAAATACAATTTTGGAGAATCAGTCCTTTCTGTCACAACCAATTTTTTTTCAGTGAAAGTTTATAATTAAAAGATACTCATATTATTATTCCTAAAATAATCGTTATCCCATGACCTTGAGGCTTAAAGACATGACATCTTCAGCTAAAAGTGATCACACCTGATTTGAGTTGATGCGCGTGAAGTCTAACGCCTAAGTATGTTTTCTTTCTACAACTCTGTTCTTCCCTGTTATTATGAAAATGCTCCTCAATTTAAGAATGCTTAACATTTGGAGTGTTGTCATATAGTCTTTATTATGTAGCATCAACATTTGGTAATGATTCCAAAAATACTTTTGAAATGTTTACTTTGAGTTTTGTATTAAATGTTGTGCATCAAGAGACCATATGGTCAGGCATTTTATAACTTTTTTCAACTGGTATTATGGCAAAACCACTACACTGAATGTAACTGAGAATATATTAAGCCTTACTAAAATTTAAATGTTCAAACAAGAGACACATTGAGTAAGTGATGATGCCAGAATACAATAAAAGCCCTTTAATTTACAAGCTACCAGAGGCAAACACACTTTAAAGTTGGTGTAAATCAAGAAAAAAAATTTGCTTTTTGTGCAAGAGAGATACAATCAAAGGAAACAGAAGTTTTCTTGTTAACTCAAAAGCAAAATTAACATTTAGATTCCCAGTATCCTCTGTAGGTCATAGATGAGAACACTATTTTTTTTTCCTTTTACTCTCAGTTAATTTCAGTTTGCTAAAGATAAGTAGGCAGAGCCTAATTCTAAAGCTGTCTGTGTTCTAGAATCTACTGACATCGCCTAATTCCAATGTGTACCTTTGGGGCCAATGACAACAATTAGTTTCAAGGGACATTGCTAATGAAACACTAATCTAGAGCTGAAACAGCATGGTAACATGGAGAAAATCATATGAAGAAAATGGCAAAAAATAAAAGCAAATCTTTAATCTTATCCTTCTAGTGACAAGAATACAAATGAATAGAGAAAACATTAAACATGGACAGAAGGAGGAAGTATGGAAAATACTATTGCTGTTTCACATCCAGTATCCAAGGAAATTTTGAAAAATTCAGTCTAATACTCATATATTTTCTGAAATCCAAATATGATATTTGTAATCTATATAATATCAAATATTATATATGTAAACATTGTGACACACCGATATCAAATACATTTGTCTATATACTTAATAATTATTTCTTGAATCTTTGTAACATACACTGCTTAGTAGAGAGAGATGTATAAGAAGATGTGTTTGGTCCTTAGGAAGTTAAGACAGGGAAGAAATCATGACATCAGATGCAATGGGAGGACAGAAAATGGAGTTCCCAAACTGCCCTGAGTAACCACTTGGATGGCTTGGAAAGCAAAGGTACACAAAATCAGAAAGGGGATTCTTACTATTTGGCAATGAGGAAGAAAGAAATCTGGCCACTCACAGCAACGTGGATGGAACTGGAGGGTATTATGCTAAGGGAAATACGTCAGTCAGAGAAAGACAGATACCGTATGTTTTCACTCATATGTGGATCTTGAGAAACTTAACAGAAGACCATGGGGGAGGAGAAAGGGTAAAAAAAAAGTTACAGAGAGGGAGGGAGACAAATCATAGGAGACTCTTGGATACTGAGAACAAACTGAGGGTTGATGGGGGGTGGGAGAGAGGGGAAAGTAGGTGATGGGCATTGAGGAGGGCACTTGTTGGTATGAGCACTGGGTGTTGTATGGAAACCAATTTGACAATAAATTATAAAAATAGTTACAAAACCTCAAAAAAAGGGGGGGGTTGTTGGCACAGGAAACAGATAAAATTATGAGAGTATAGTCATTGGGTAAAGAGTTTTATAAGACCAAAAACTTTCATATATGGAAGGGTGGTGCAGTGCAAGAAACTATCATAAGCAAGGCTGGTAAACTAATACAAGTTTGGCGGCTAAGGGCCTATTATGCAAACCAAGGGGGGTTATTAATGGAAAAAAAGAAAGCCATTGCTGAATTTTGTAAGAGATCCACCATGATCAGATATGCATACATGAAAGATTACAACCTCTCTGACTTGCATTGTTTTAGAGCTCTTTAAAAGACCGTGGCCATCCCTTTATAAGCTAACCCATCTATCTGGAGACACAGTTAATATTTAGTAGATGCTTAAGATGGATAATTTTTTTCTTCCCTGAACTCTGCAGATGGAAGTATTTTTATTGTTTGAATTAAATGGTATAATAATCATTTTCACATATAAAATATTGGAAAGTGGAGGTCATTTTGTATGTCCTCATATCTACAGTAGTAGTTCTCCAATAAATAGTTGACTATCTAAGTTTAACTGAACCAAAGAGTAATGGAGAGCATGAAGACAGACTTGATATATGAGTTCAGTTCAGGAAACAGAAACAGTGGAAGAGAGGGTAGGTGTTGATAAATGACTGTTATTTTGATGAAAAATTTTGATGACAGGTAGGAGTTTTGGCATCTTAAAATTATATCTGCTTTTTGTGCTACATATTGTTATGTTAGATAGCTTAGTTTATGAGAAATGTAATTAATGCTTATACCTACAAAATCCCGTTTCAAAGAATGTCATAATTGTTTTTACATTAACTAAAAGACTCAAGCAAAACCAAAATATTAACTGCTAAGCAGGCTGTTGGATATGCAAAATTCTTTAAGAATTTTAATAGGAAAATATTTTTTTAACCAGGAAAAAATGAATTATGCATCTTATTGAATACTTCCACAAAAATAAAGTACTGTTAACTATTAAATGAAAAAATAATCCATTGAGATGATCAAACAACCAATGAAAAATGAATCATGTTGACAAACTTGTAAGATTAGGTGACAGGTTAAAATAAACCATTGCTTTGTTTTTCCATAGTAAGATTGCAAGAAGAGCTTAACCAAGAATATAGCTATTTGGTAATTCCAAAATTACTATGTGTGTTTTTATTCTAAAAAGTAGATTATTGTAACCTATTTGTTAAAAGGCTTAATGTAAGAATACTGTTATTCTTCATTTCCGTAATATCTCAGAAAACTTTCTTGAGCAATTACGAGGTGCCGAGGATTTTTTTTTTAATTTCAGTATAATTAACACTTGGTTTTATGTTAATTTCAAGTGTACAATACAGTGATCCAACAATTCTATGCACTACTCAGTACTCATCATGATAAGTATGCTTTTATTCTCTTTTGCCTACCTCACCCATCTTCCCACCCACCTCCCCTCTGGTAATCATCAGTTTGTTCTTAGTAGTGAAGAGTCTGTTTCTTGGTTTCTCTCTCTCTCTCCCTCACTCTCTTCCTTTGCTTACTTATTTTGTTTCTTAAATTCCACGGGGCGCCTGGGTGGCTCAGTCGGTTAAGCGTCCGACTTCAGCTCAGGTCACGATCTCGCGGTCCGTGAGTTCGAGCCCCGCGTCCGGCTCTGGGCTGATGGCTCAGGGCCTGGAGCCTGCTTCCCGTTCTGTGTCTCCCTCTCTCTCTCTGCCCCTCCCCCGTTCATGCTCTGTCTCTCTGACTCAAAAATAAATAAACGTTAAAAAAAAAAAAATTCCACACATGAGTAAAATCATATGGTATTTGTCTTTCTCTGACGTACTTTGCTTATAAAGCATTATACTTTCTAGCTACATCCACATCATTGCAAATGGCAAGGTTTCACTCTTCTTTATGGCTGAATAATGTTCCATTATTCCATCATATATATATATATATATATATATATATATATATATATAGTATATAATACATATACATACATATTATATACATACATATTACACACATACATGTATGTATGTATATACATACATATTATATATAATATATATATTATATATATATTATATATATATTATTTATATATATATATAATACACACACACACACACACACACACACATACATGACACCTCTTCTTTCTCCATTCATCTATTGATGGACACTTGGTATGCTGAGATTTCTTTAAAAAAGAGCTTTGAAAATGCTTTTCTGGAGTATTCAAAGGCTAATGAAAAAAATAACATATTAGCAAAAAATTATATTGTAGCAAATGATATAATACAAGTGCAGTATTATAAAGTACTATGAACATAAATGAAAAAAACATTTTTTTTCTGTCAAGGTAAAGAAGAATACAAATTGAAGTAGCTCCTGAGTCGCACATTGTTGTAGGAAAAGAAAAAATGAATAATAGTTTACTTTTACTATATAGTTAATAGTCTATTTTTGAAAGTTCTTTCATTAGAGTAGAAGCTATCCATTAAATCAAAAATACAAGAAGAGAGATGCTGGCAGTGAAAACTAATTACAACATACTATGAGGCATAAAGTTCAGAGTATAATCAGAGCCTCTCTTCATTTGTACTTACTACTTATTTTCGGAAGATCTACCACTTTCAGAATCTAGCAATTCAATAAGCAAGCGCTGAGCTCATCACATGCCAGGCATACCTCCTAGACACTAGGCACCCTTTTCAGAGCTAGTCTAGAAGCTCACAGGTAAGAAGAGTCTTTGCTATTAGGGAGCTGGTGTTTTGGTGAAGGAGACGAACAATACGTGAGATTAAATTTGCCCAGACAAGTGATTGAAAAGGAGGAGTCTGCTGTATGACCACTAGAGCACCTGGAGTTTCCTGGATTAAAAAAAAAAAGAGAGAGATCTTAAGGGTTTTAAGATATCTCGATAGGTGTAAAAGAAAGGCCATATATTTTTCTGGATATAGGAACTTTCCAGTCACTTTTCAAGAAAATTATACTCTTGTTTTAGGGAAATATACCTTTTATTTATATAACACTTCCCATGTTCTAGAAAACAAAACAATACTGGAATATAAGTGTTTATCTTAAGAACAACACTATTTTTGCAGGTAAAGTACAATGCTCTGTGTATTTTTCAGCTAAAGCCATGTCTGCAAACCTGTTGCCCTTTTGGAAGTAACGTTTCTTGGTTTTGTAAGAATTTAGAGTTCACTGAACTGTAAACTGATCTTATACTTGTAGCTTTCTGTGTACTGGCTTTCAAATATTTGCGGACAAAGCTGATGAGGGAGAGCAAACACACCACCCCAGAATGTGCCATTTTGGCATGAGGGTTATTTCTAGCCGGAGACAATTGGGGCCCAGCAGATTCATGAAGCATTTTTTCCTCCCCCTTAACAGCCTGGAAGAATTCAGACAGGAGACCTCTACCCAGAAGGGAGCTATTACCAGAGATAATTTATTATATCAGGCTTGTCTGCATGGCATGGAACACATTTGTTTTCTAAACATTTGCTCATCGTACCTTTCTGTGAATTGTTTTCTGCCCCTTTGAAGCTTCAGACCCCTCCTCCACGCTTAGCTCCGGTGTTATATAAGCCTCAATTACCTGACTGTCAGAAAGTCTCCTAGTTTTATGGGCTCTTACACATACAAAATTTGTTTTGCTCTTGCTAATCTGTCTTATATCAATTAATAATTAGACCAGCCAAAAAACCTAGAAGGGATAAAGGAGTTTTCTGCCCCTATAGTGTTACTACAAGAAAAAGCTATAGGTATGTGCTTTATGCCACACAACTCGGACTGTGAATCAGAATTTGACAGGGTTTTTCTAATAACTTATATATGTTCGTATTCAGATGAAGGACTTAGATATGCCATTCTTGGATTATTATTTTCTGAGTGATAAGGCTGTGGTGATCATCAGACAGTTTCAAATCCTTTGGGAAAGAATATAGGATTGTTTTTTCTAAATGTTGTGGCATTTAGAAACATCCTAAGAAGAGCTTAGTTGGAAACAAAGAGTAAAATATGAGCTATGAGGGGAACCTCTGCTCAACCTGGGACCCTCTGCTCCTCAAGTCAATTTAACTTTTAATTTGGAATCATAGATATGCATGGAGTGCTCTTAGTAGTTTCTCAAAAATTTGTGTGCGTGTGTATTCATATTTTGAGCAGGAGCTGACATCTTCCCACAAACTAGACGGGGAAATAAGGGATGCTGAGGGTAGCCCTGGACCTGTGGACCCTGACAAAAGGCATATTTAGGAGGTAGTTTTACATTACTCTTGGTGCTGTATTTCTGAATTTTTGTCCTCACACCATCACTGAAATATTAGTAAAATGGTAGCATCATTAGAGTTGTGCTGTGGTGAATTATGAATCAGGCCTGCTCCATGCTAAGGATGCGGTGATATTGCCTAAGTTGGTACGGCCATCCTTCCAAGGGCTGAAACAAGTGGCAATCACCAACAGGGGCTGAATGCACACTGCACAGTGGTCTCTATATGAGGTATTGTTGCCGACATGAATGCTAACGAATTAATGAATACGCTGAAGTGTAAATTTTGAGGAACCCATTCCTGAGCATGCATAAGACAGCTCCTTGGGGGTGCCTGGGGGCTCAGTCAGGTAAGGGTCTGACTTCGGCTCAGGTCATGATCTCATGGTTCACGGGTTTCAGATCCACGTTGGGGTCTGTGCTGACAGCTCAGAGCCTGGAGCCTGCTTCAGATCCTGTGTTTCCCTCTCTCTCTGCCCCTTCCCTGCTTGCGCTCTCTCTCTCTCTCTCTCTCTCTCTCTCTCAAAAATAAACATTAAAAAAAAAAGACAGCTCCTTGGAGTACTTTCAGAAATAACTGGAGGACCTTGTGTAAGGGGATTAGATGTCGAATTTAACTGGGATGATTAATGAGGATACAAATTAATTTCCCCCACTGTCATATGAGGCCAGGATGTGTTGGTTACTTGGAGGATAAAGAGTAGGAAGAATTGGGTCAATATTGGGAGAAGTGTAAGAGTCCATATCACCCTGGGTATTGATGCTGAACTTCTCAGTGGCTCTAAAACAAAGCCACAAAAACTATAGAACTGGAGTGAGGGGGCAAATTCCATCTTCTGAAGCTATAGGAAAGGTAACATACTGGGGCACCTGGGTGACTCAGTCAGTTAAGCATCCAACTTCAACTTTGGCTCAGGCAGTGATCTTGCAGCTTGTGGTTTTGAGCCCCACATTGGGCTCTGTGCTGACAGCTCAGAGCCTGGAGCCTGCTTCGGATTCTGTGTCTCCCTCTCTCTCTGCCTCTCCCCTGCTTGTGCTCTCTCTCTCTCTCTTTCTCAAAAGAGAGCTCATGCTCTGCCTCTCTGTCTCTCTTTGAAAAATAAATAAACATTAAAAAAATTAAAAAAAAGAAAAGGTGACATATTGCTTATAGGAAGCTACTTTATTCTAATCAAAGTGTGACAGACTATTAAAACTTAAAGGAATAATTTGTCTTATATTATTCCTGTATTTCCAATGCCTATCAAAGCATTCTATGTTGCAGGAAATTTGGGAAAAGTTGATAAATAATTTTTCTCAATAGATAACATCTAAATTATTAATTTTAAATATTTATTGCTAGAGGAATAAATCACAAACTCCAAAATAGAGCCTAGCTCCAATCTACTTAAACAATCTCATCTCCCAATTCTTCTCTACGTGCAATCATCATATTAACCCTCAGCCTTTCACCAATGACAACTCACCTAATCCTGTGATCCTCCTTTTGCTCAGCTTGTCCCTTAACTGGGGATGCACTTCTCCCAGTCCCAATGTTCATCTGTATATTTCTGTTTGACCTCAAAGACTGTACTAACTGCTCATTCTTTTAGTGTGTTAAGTCCACGCAGGCTGAATTAATCATGCCTTCCTTTTCACTCCTATAACACCTTGCATTTTGAGGGAGGTGATAAGTTTTGATAGCTCCTTTGCTATTTCCACTAATTCCCTACAGTTTTTTTTCTTAGCATTAGCCAGAGAGAAAGAGAGGTTTCATGAATTTGATGTTTGTTTAACGTAAATTGGGTCATATCACGCCATTGCTCAAAATCTTCCCATGGTTTGCCATTACACTTAAAAATCATGTCTTCAACATAGCTTTCCAGGTCCAAACTTCTCTGGCATATGGCTGCCTCTCCAAAGTCATCAACTTCTCACTCACTCACTTCCTGCCATATTGTTTATTGCTGTTCCTTGAGCATGCCAAATCCATTGTAGCTCAGGGCTTTTTCATTTGCTTTCTCCTCTGCCAGGAAATATCCTTTCCCAACTGTTTTTATGGCTCACTTCTTTATTTTGATCCTGTTTCTACTTAAATGTTGCCTTCTGAGAGTAATGTTTTCTGATTTACCTAATCTAAAATAGCCCCAACTAAATTCTTTATCCCTCCCATCATCTACCCATTAATTAACAAAGATTAATTATTTTATAACGGATACTGTAAATTTCAAAAGTTTCCAGCCAAAAGCTGGTATAATTCTATAAAAAAAATCAAAAACCCTAACATGGATTAGAAATAACTTGCTTAGTAATAAAAACATTGAGAGTCATTTGACTCTCTAACCTGTGTGCTGCTATTTTGCTCAACAAAATGTACCTATCTATGATAAAACCTAAATAACATCTTACCTCTTAGAAAGGAGTGGAATGTGTTTCTGTTAGATTAGTAAACACTCATAATTATTGATCTTGAATATTGCAGGATAATTAGTTCAAATCCAGTCTCTCTTCAGTAAAGCAAAGCAGTATCGGATAAAGGTAGACCTAGACATATATATGATTTGATATATGCTATTGGTCTGGATTGGTTGATTCACTAAGCAGAAATTTTGTTTTGACCAACTAAAACCTGTTTTTCTTTTTACCCTTAAACTGTGTAAGCCATAGCCTTCTAACTTGGGTTTAACTTTGGTTAAAACCTTAGACAGTCTCTGTCCATGACTTTTTTCTTTTTTTTCTTAAATTTTTTTTAACGTTTATTTATTTTTGAGACAGAGAGAGATAGAGCATGAATGGGGGGAGGGCCAGAGAGAGAGAGAGAGAGACACAGAATCTGAAGCAGTCTCCAGGCTCTGAGCTGTCAGCACAGAGCCCTACATGGGGCTCGAACTCACGGAGTGCGAGATCATGACCTGAGTTGAAGTCGGACATTTAACCACCTGAGCCACCCAGGTGCCCCTGTCCATGACTTTTCAACCATGAAATTCCTTTCTGAGCATAATGCTAATTTCAATTTCCTCAGTGCCTCCAGTTAGTCCAAAGTAGCTGATAGAAGCATATGGTTAGTTTTAGTTGGAACCACAAATTCTTAACTCCCTGACTATGTGAGTTACACATAGAGAGGCTTCAAGGAGTTCACCTA
This sequence comes from Leopardus geoffroyi, assembly GCF_018350155.1. NCBI lineage: Eukaryota > Metazoa > Chordata > Mammalia > Carnivora > Felidae > Leopardus > Leopardus geoffroyi. Next base: position 86,050,541 of record NC_059341.1, read on the forward strand.
GTTCTCATCCCTCCCAAAAGATAATTTTTTTAATTTTTTTAAGTTTATTTATTTATTTTGAGAGAAACAGAGAGAGTGAACAGGGGAGGGGCAGAGAGAGAGGAAGAGAGAGAATCCCAAACAGGCTCTGTACTGTCTGTGCTGAGCCCAATATGGAGCTTGAACTCATGAACTATGACATCATGACCTGAGCCAAAACCAAGAGTCGGACGCTTAACTGACTGGACCACGCAGGGGCCCTGCAAAAGATAAGTTTAAAACTCTATACTACTTTGTAAATTACTTTGTAGTGCAAAATTATGCAAAATTTACAGTGTGAAGTCACTCAAAAACAAGCATGGGGTAGCAAACTATTGTTTACCACAATTATTATTACTGCCATATCATTTAAAATAGACTGCCACTGGGACACCTGGGTGGCTCAGTTGGTTAGGTGTCCAACTCTTGATCTTGACTCAGATCTTGGTTTCAGGGTTATGAGTTCAAGCCCGGTGTTGGGCTCTGTGTGGCGCATGATGCCTTAAAAAAAAAAAAAAGACTGCCATTCTGCCATTACACATAGGGACAGATGCTTCTGGCTTAATAGATAAAACGTTTTTAATCTTTAGACTAAATTTCAGGCACAGAGTTAAGTCTTACTGAGAAAAAAGAAAAGGAAAATTTAAGTGCAATTTAATGAAGAGAAGTCCATTCACGACTTGCCATTCTTGCAGAATAGTTTTATATTTAGCAAATGTCTAAAATTTGGGGAGCTCCATGGAGCCAAAGTAGGTTAAGCGTTCAGCGCAGGTCATGATTTCATGGTTTGTGAGTTTAAGCTCTGCATTGGTCTCCTTGCGGTCAGCACAGAGACTGCTTTAGATCCTCTGTCTCTGTCTCTGTCTCTCTCTGCCTCTCCCCCATCTCAAAAAAAAATAAACATTAAAAAAATGGAAAAAAAGAATATGTCTAAAATTTTTGATTCATTGTAATATCACCTCTCTGCAAGCAATGTTGCCTTTGGACAAAGTTTTCATGCTAGGTAAAGATACTAGAACCAGATATGCACATACATTTCTTAATAAAAGAAAATGTTTTTGTAAACCACAGTTTAATGTTTTTATTTCACAGACAGCATATTATTTACCTTTTCAACTTTAAGTTGATTTTTATTTATATGTTGAAATACAGGAATTAAATGTATGGTTTGGTGAACTTTGACAAATGCATGAGACCATGTAACTACTTCTAAAAGTAAAGAAAATTACTGTATGCACTCTTATAGTCCAGCTGTCTACAACACAAACTTTCTGATTTCTTTCACCAAAGATTATTTTTTTCTTTTCTCGAATTTCATATAAATGGAATCATATACCATGTACTCTTTTGTGCCTGGCTTTCTTTTACTCAGGTATAATGTTTTTTTCATATCCATTCAAGCTATGTGTAACAGTGTTTATTCCTTTGTATTGATAAGTAGTATAAGAATTCTGCACCACCCCATATAAATCTATATATTCCCTGTTCCTCTCTTCTAGTCTTTGGCCTAATGTAAGTGTACATTTCACTCTTACATATGTTATAAACACAAAATATCTTTCCATTTTTTCCATTAGACATTTGGCTATCTTTTGGACTTATTAAGAATTGCAAAATATCAATTTTTAAAAAATTTATCATTTTTGCCATTTCTAATGTTCATTTTCTGTATAGACCTAGTTTCTGTTTGATATCATACAACTCCAACCTGAAAAACGTTCATTTTCTTTTTGTTCATGTATGTTGGCAATGGATTCCCTCAGTTTTTGTTCTTCCTAAAAACTCTTTACTTATCGCTCATTTTTTAAAAGATATTTTTGCTGGGTAGAGAATTTTTGATTTTGTTTTTCTTTCACCACTTCAAAGATGCCACTACATTGTCTTTTGGCTTGCATAATTTCTTATGAGAAGTCTTTTGTAATTCTTATCTTTGTCCATTGGGTGCAAATTGTCTTTTTTTTCTCCCACTGCTTTCAGGATTTACTTTTCACCTTTGATTTCCAGTAGTTTCAAGATGATGTGTTTAGCTGTGGGGTTTTTTGTTTGTTTGTTTTGTTTTTAGTATTTACCATTCTTAGGTCTCTATGAGATTTTTGCATAAATGATTTTTATTACTTCTGGAAAATTTTCAGCCATTATCTCTTCAAATATTCCACCTTCTCCATCCTGTCTCTAATTGCACGTGTGTTATATTGTTTAATAGTGTCTTAACAGAATGTTCTGGTCTCTCTTTTTTCCTGCTAATTTGTTCTTTTTGTATTGTATTGTACATAATTCCTATTGACCGAAACAGCATCACTGATTCCTTTCTTAGCTGTGCCATGTCTACTGCTAAGCCCATTAAAGCTGTTCTTCAACTAAGTCAGTATTTTTTCCTTAGCATTTCCAAGTCTTTCATGTCTTTGCTAAAATTTCCCATCTGTTCATGCATGTTGTCTACCTTTTCTACTAGAGCCTTTAACTTTTTCATCATAGTCCTTTTAAATTTCCTGTCTGAGTCTGATTCTGTTAATTATTTGGCCTTTAATAGTAGGCTGTATTTCTCTTTATTGTCCCTTGATTGTCACTTGTTTCTTGCTTTTTGTGTGTGTATGTGTGTTTCATAATTTTTAGAACAGAAGAGACTAAGGTAAATAATATTTTTGCCATAAATTGGCAGCCTTCTCTTTCTGTTCTGCCTTCAGTGTGCTGAGTTGAGTTAATATAGTTAGGAGTTTAGTTGGGCTTGGGTTTTACTGTTTACTTTTGTTTGATGTTTGTCATCACTACAAGCTTCAAATTTTTCTAGTGTTACCTTATATTTAGTGTAGGGCTAGATTGCCAGGGTGTTTTTCTCAATGTTCTATTCTACTCTCAGCTTTAGGTGCTTCCTCTAAACCTATATGTCAGAGAGATTTTCTCCATGCTCTTGTCCATTCTCCAGTGATAAACCACTATTACTTGTTACTCAATGCTTATTTGTCCAGTATGGAGTGTAGTGTAGTCTCTGTTGTCACAACTCAGCCTATTTTAGGTAAGCCTTATATTCCTGGGTATTGGGATAGGACTTTTTCAGTGATTCTACCTCTTGTGCAGTAGTAGAACACCTTGGCTGGTGTTTAGTCTAGGATGGTTTCATTTTGAAGCCCAGAAGTAGAAGGCTTTTTTTTTATCTTCCCCCAGCCAAAAAGAATTTTTACTGAATGCTTGGGTAAGAGTTTGCTTCCCTTAAGACTTTTATCTACTAGGACTTTGTGCTTTTCCTATTACCCTCCCTCAGGTCCATACCTAAGGGTGGTTTTCCCCATTCTCCTACTCTGCTCTCCATCTTTTCCATAAGAATTTGGTGAGATCCATTGATAAAAGCTTTCAAATAACTGCGAATTCTCATGCTAAACCATATTTAGCCTTTGACAACTGGTTAAACATTTTAGCTAAACATTTCTTACCAGAATAATAGAAGCCCATTTTACTCCTGTTGTCTGCCTTAGGTAAGCTAGTAGTTGCATTTCATTTGTCTTTGGAGGTATCTGTCTGTCTTTACATGTCAGGCTAGTTGGTGGCCCTATCTTTTGCTCTTCAATGGGTTTTGTAGAGTTATTATTTGTATAAATCATCTGTTGTTTTTTTTTTTTTTTTTATGTTATTGGATTAGGAGTAAACTCTGTCTAGCTTAATACACCCTAAACAGAGACTGGAAGACCACCTTCATTTTGAAAGATTTTTTTTTCTGGATAAATAATTCTGAGGTGATAGCTTTTACCTTAAATTTTTTTTGTTACTATGTCTTCTATCTTGTATAATTTCTTATGATGAGTCTATGATTATTTTCTGTTCACTTATTTGGAATATATCTTTCTTGGTCTCATTGTTTAAAAATTTTTCTCCTTGATGGTTCTTAGTAATTTAATTACAGTATGCTTTCTATGTTTTTCTTTGTTTTTGTGTATTCATCTTCCTGGGTCTGTGGCTTTCATTTTCATAAAATTTGGAAAATTTTTAGCAATTATAATTTCATATTGTTTTTCTGATTTCTCCCTTTTTGATGCTCCAATTATAATGATATTAAGCAGTTTGAGTTTGTGCAGTAAATACCTTAGGTTTTATATATTTGTTTAGTTTTTATTTCTCTGTGCTTTGCTTTTTATAATTTCTTTTGCAGTGTCATAATTCTCACTGATTTTTTCCTTCTATATTGTACAACCTGCTGTTAATCCAATCCAGTGAATTTTAAAATATAGATATGTGCTTTTCATCTCTAGAAATTTGTGTCTTCCATTTCTTTTCTCATTGTTTTCATGTTTTCATGTTTTTGTTTGTTACATCCTAGAAAATAATTATCATGTGTATTCTGAACTCCTTATATTTACTTCTTCATCCATCATTTCTGTGTTTGTTTCTATGGACTGATTTCTCTCCTAGTAAATGCATCAATTTTTCTACTTTGTATATATCTATTATTTTTGGAATGGATGCTGGATGTTTTTGATGAAGTACTTAATTTTGGTTTCTTCCTCTTAAAATTATTGTAGTTTTTGCTGGAAAACAATTAAATTATTTGGAGATCAGCTTGATATCTTTTCAAGGCTTATAAATCATCTAAGCATTGTTAAGACAGTTATAGGGTAGCATTAATTCTACATCTAGCTTAGCCCTGCTGTGAAGGCACTATCCTTCTGGAAGTGTCTCCTGAATGCCCTGTTTAACAATGGTTTCTCAACTTTTATGGCCAGTATTCAAACATTCTCAGACCTATCTTAGCTCCCAGGAGCACTCTTAAAATTTCCTGCCATGTACTGCACAGATATTTGACATATTATTTAGCCACAGACTTTAGGAAGTTCCTATACAAATATCTGAAACTTTTGTTTATCACTCCCTCCTCCCTGGTGGTCTGCCCTCCAAATTCCAGCTGCCTCTATCTCCCTCATCTCCAAGTTCTGTCTTTTCTTTTGGGGTCTTCTTCCCTATACCACCATTTGAAAAGTTCCTTTAAGCAGGAAACTGTGCCAATTATTAGGTTTATTTCATTTGTTTATCTTCCTTATGGACAACTCCCAACTGTTCAGAGTCTGACAATCATCTTTTCATCTGTTTTGCTGGCTTCTAGTTTTTAAAGATGGAAAAGCAGTGCAGTCTTAGTTAATTATGGCTGCAACAAGTTTTTGAGCAATTTGTTGATGAGTTTGGAGCTTTTCTGGGTTTCAGTTAATTTCATTAGCCCATCCTGTAATCTAAGACCTGGGTGATTTTCCTTTGTTCCTAAAAGGTCTTTCTATATTTGTGAGATACAACTCCATGCAGATAAAGTGTTCACCCTCATGTATCAAAGCTACTGACAGGCTCTCTGCTCTTTTATGAGAGATCACTTATCTTTGAGAATTTAGTTTATCAAAGTTTCTTTGAATTCACCACTTTTTACTATCCCCGTGGAACAGTATGATTTTTATTTTGACATAATATTTTCTTTTGTTGCCAGGCATCTTTCACATCTTTCACATCTTTCACATTTATATATGTCCTGACCTGGAGTGGGAATTGTGTACTTTTGATGATATATTTTAGTAAATCTTACTAATACCACTCCTTTTTGACATACTGTAATAAATTAATTAGTCTCTTTTAAAAATCAGTGAGGCAAGCATTCTGGTTTCTTGAAACATAAATCAACCTACAGGCTTTCTATTCAAACAAAATTCTCTATGACATAGGATGAACAGGCTCTCTTTTTGCTCAGTTTTGTGGAACTGCAGCCTTTGGTAAAGGGGCACTTTACAAAGTGAGTACATTTGGGGTTTCCAAATGGCCATAAGGACATGAATTCCATCTCTTTGCTTTATTCTAACATGCCATCCTCTCCTTGGATTTCAGCACAGAGAAAGAAAGTTCCATATATATTGCACATATCCTCTACCTCCCTTGAAACAGGATTTTCCAGTCTCTTCTCTGGTATAGAATTAATCTCTGTTCTTTCTAAATCCATCCCCAAGCTACAGTCTTAACATTTGGCATGAATGCAAAGAAACCGGCTTATTCTAGGAGCCCCTGGGTGGCTCAGTAGACTAAGCATCTGACTTCCGCTCAGGTTGTGATCTCACGGTCTACAAGTTCGAGCCCTCCATCAGGCTCTGTGCTGACAGCTCAGGGCCTGGAGCCTGCTTAGGATTTTCTCTCTCTCTCTTTCTCTCTCTCTCTGCCCATCCCCCAATCACACTCTGTCTCTCTCTCTCTCTCTCAAAAATAAAGAACATTTAAAAAAAAGGAAGAAACTGGCTTATTCTAGGAAACAAATCTATAAAGTTTTCAAAAATACTACCCTGGAAGTGGGAATACCTATGAAAAGCCTTGTTTCGAAAGTAAACTGATGTTTCAGAAGTCAGGATTGTAGATTATAGAACTAAAGTTTTGACAAAATCACAAAGAATGCAGACTTCTTCTGTCATCTAACACTGTGTTTTTCTTTTTCTTCCTCATTCTGAAACTGATCTCTTGCCACTGTCAGTCCTTAGTGCTCTTCCATATCATATCACTTGATACAAAGAGGATGATTAAAATCGTTGTCCTGTTTTTATTCTCCAGAGTAATATTTATAGAGGGAGTGCCTCTGATGTTCAGAAATGCTCTTCGCTAAATACATTCCTTAAAAATGGAGGGGAGGCATAGATGAAAGTGAAAAATTGATTTTTCTTGGGTCAGCTTCTTAGGAAATCCTTATTTCTCTTCAAGGCATGTTAAAGGTTGAAACAATTTATATAGCCAACAAATAGACTTATTAAAGAGTACTGATAATAGTATACATCCTATACAGATGTATAGGAATTATGGACATGATCTTTTTGCTAATTATTAACTACTCCATTAAGCAAATAGTTTTGAAAGCCAATACTAGAGTGTCCAATAGTGTAGCCACTAAACACATGCTGTTATTTAAATCTATATTAATCATAATTAAATAACAATTAAAATTCAGCTCTTTGGTGGCACTAACTGCATTGGAAGAGCTCAGTAGGTATATATGTCTAGTGGCTATCCTACTGGACTGTAAATATAGAAAGAACATTTCCATCATTGCAGAAAATCCTATTGGATAATGTTGGCCTAAAATGTACTATATTCTGTCCTTGGCAATTGGTTGTATAAATATACAGAATCTCTGCCTTCATGAAGCTAATTTATGTTGCTATTTTCAGACAATAAGCATGCAGATTAACAATATGAACTCATGTAAAGAATAAAATAAAAATCGATGATAAGAATCAAAAAGAAACTTCTGTTTCAGGATGGAGCTGACTGTTTTTAGCCAGGATGATTTTGGAAGATTTCTTACAGGATGTGGCATAGACATCAACACCTAAGATAAGAGCATTTGAATCAGAAATAACAGAAAAATACAAGCGTTCTGGGTTTTGTAAGGTTATCTGAGACAGGGGAAAAAATCAAGGACAGTGTGAATGAAGCATGGTGGTCATTTGAGGAAAGTGTTAAGAAATATGGTCAGAGGAGTGGGAAGTACCCAGATCAAATGAAGTCACTATGGTAATAAATATAAGTTGGCTTACTCAGCATCTATTACGACTCTCACTCTATTTTCATTTCCTATATTATAAAGCTAGTGATAATAGGTTTTTCAGATACCTTCCCTACTAGGTTGCCATAGGTGACCTTAGTTCTACTAATTAGGTGTGATCTGAAATGAGCAACTGAAGGTGATGGCTACACACTGGAAGACTTTATCTCCAGGCAAGGACAAAAGTAGAAGGCATTTGTTTGCTTGTGTCCACTATTGTAGTACCTAGGACACTCATTCTCTGCTGCCATAGGTATCTGCAGGTCCTGTGACATAGGCAGTCATTTTCCTTGGCTTTTTTTTTTTGGTCCTGGCTGTGAAATATCCCAGACTCGTTCTCTGACCTTCCTGGATAATGTATTTCAATAATTTTTTACTCAACCATTAGAAATAGATTATGTTGTCTGAAAATAAGGACCAAATATATGTTGTGGCTTTTGAGTGGTAGAGGGAGGATCTTAACAAACCCTCCCCTCAAAAATCAATGATAAAAAGGACAAAAGATAAAAATTACCAAATAAGAACAAAGGAACATTGCTACTGACCCTACAGAAATGAAAATACTTATAAGGAAATGCCATAACACAATATATGCCAATAGGCAATCACGGTGAAATGAGCAAATTCCTAGAAAAATGAAATTATACGTATTGAATCATGAAGAGAGAAAATGTGAATATATCTGTGACAAAGATATTTATTAGTAAGTAAAAATTTTACTAGGTACAAAAACCTAGGCCTAGGTAGCTCCATTAATGAATTCTATCCAATTTTTAAAGAAGAAACTATCAGGCCTTCATAAACTCTTCCAGAAAATAGTGGAAAAAGGAGCATTTTCCAGCTTATTTGATGAGGGCAGTCTTTACCAATGAGTTGTGAAGAGCAAAGAAATATGAGAAAGGGACTGATTCAAATAGTTGCCCTCTCAGTGTGATCTCAAGGGTCCCTGGAGCGGTGGTAATGTGTATGTTAGAGTTGGAATATTATAGTGGCCACACTTATCTCAGGGGTCAACTGCTTTTCACCCAGGCTTGGATTCTTTTGGACACACATGTGCATCAGTAGATATTCACATCACGGAAACCAGTGTTATGATGATGGCTGTTGTTTTGTTTTGTTTTGTTTTGTTTTGTTTTGTTTTGTTTTGTTTTGTTTTGTTTTGTTTTGTTTCCAAACTGCGTTAAGGGCCTGAGCACACAAAGATGGGGAAGAGCACCCATTTCTCTTTCCCAGTTCATTCCTAAATTAGAGGAATCTGCAGCATGTCAAAGTCCTCTAGAGGGTGGTGTTGCTTTAATTCCAACAACCAAGTCTTGGCAGTCTGGGGTCTGAAATTCCAGTCTTGGGTCTGAAAAACACTGGTGCACCAATTGTCAAGATGAAATTTTCCCAGAAGTTTCCTTGGAAATGGAAATAATTCAACACAATTTTTGAACGTTGTTCTTGGGTAAATTTCTGTAAAAAGAGAATTTCCCTTAAACATGTGAAAAGCTAAATGAAACACATGAGGTTAAAGTGTTCTTTCTTGCCAGTTTGGTTACATCAACTGTCATCCTCACAAAATCAAACTCTCTCCCAGTGATTCCCACCAGATCTTGTTCATTTTCTCCTCTGTCCAGGTAGCAGTTATTCATCCTTCATCTTTCATCTTCATCTTTCATAAATCTATAGGAGATCCTTCTGGACCTTTTCTTCCCTGACCACACCTCCCTTAAACCCCAGTGAATGATGAACACATTCTGATGGAAAACAGAGAGCAGGGCAATGAAAGAAGTATTCCTGGGAAAGACATAAAGTGAAAGAAGAAAACATTTTCGTACATTTTTGATGAGTCTCTTATACCTTCCAGGAAACAAATTGGAAATGCCTGATACTAATGCTTGAGAGTAAAGTTAAAAATAAGTGATTTTTTTGTGTCCTCCTGGGGTCAAAAGAGCAATATTGCTAGTGTTTTTTTTATTTTTCAATATTACATATTATGGTGGTGCTATGTGAGACAATAAAATTATATTTCAGTTCTAGAATCTACCATAATGAATTATACATTTTTTTGGTACATATCATTCCTTTTAATACATATATGCTCAATTGAGTTGACCTAACTTTGAGAGAGTAGAGAAATGACTTCCACCTCAGGACATTTTAAAAATTAAAAAAAAAAAAAAAGTTGAGTTTGAGAGAAAACTTACAAGATAGGTAATGATAATTTTAGGTAACAATGAAAGAAGAGTGTCTTGGTTGGAGGGAATAGAGAAAGTGGAAATGTCACATAATAATGATACCTACCATTTATTCAGTGTTTACAACATGTCAGGTAATTTATATACAGCATCTCATGCAATTCTCACAATGACCTTAAATCCCCATTCTGTAAATGGGGAAAGTCAGTTTCAGAGATATTCAGTAATTTGCTGAAGGTCACACAGTTCCTAGATAACAGAGGCTGAATTCATTCCTCAGAGCTCTCTGACTCTTACATATGCAAAACTTATCCACATAGATCTCTTGTTACTGAATCAGAATTTATACTGGAAAGAATTAGATTTGAAGACTAGAAAACTACTCTTGGGAAGCCTATAGGTGAACAACTACATCTGTCAGTAGCTAAGCAATGTCTTGTTTCAATGACAGACATGATATTTACAGTGAAACTGACCTTTTTTATATGTAAGAGATTCCACACAGTATTCCATTTACTATGATGGGATATGAAATTGACTCATGAGATTTGACCTTCCTAGTACTTCCAAACCAATACTTTTAAAGACCCTGAAATTGACAACAGGCATTTAACAACTTGTGACTTAATGGGATACTGGGAGAAACATATTTGGAACACAAAAGTTTAGGTAACTTTTTATTATGCTGGATTGTCTCCTGCCTTAGTTCAAGGTTCAGGTACTGGATTTCATTGGGGAAAAAAGTGAATTGAGATTACATCAAGATAAAAGTAGCATATAATGAAAATTATGCATGGAATATCTCTATGAAATCAGATTTTCCCCATCACTTAAACTAGAGTTGTATTGGAGGTACAAAGGCTTCTTCTCATAAAATACATAAATTGCAGTCTAGCTAACATAGGCTTGATTATATTTGTGTCAGCTTTGGATTAATCTGGAAGGCAAAATGTAGGTATGCTCTGTGTAAAACTCTGGATTTAATACTGTGATGATTATGGTAGCCTTAAAGTACAGAGACCTCTAACTTAGAAAATGGCAGTTGTGACTCACATTTTCTACACTGGAGACTTCCATTCATCTCATGTACACACATACACACACACACACACACTTCTGAATGACCTTTATATTCTGCTATATATATGCCTGTTGGAATTACTCTTGTCAGCCAAAAGGCAGCACAAACCAACATTCTCAAATTATGCCTTTCTATCACACACAAAGGACCTACAATTTGTATTGTGATCTTTTTGTCTCTTTATAGACACTATGATGAAATTCCATCTATGGTGATGGAATTCACTGTAATATTAGGAAAGGATATTTTCTCTTTTGGAGACAAGTTATAAGTTGACATTTTTGAGTTTGACTGGATTTACACATCCAGCTAGGAGGAAAAAAAAAGATAGTTATAAATGAAAAGTGGAATATAAGAAGTTCAGAAAAGCTATCCTTGAGTTGACTGTTTCCTAAGAAAGTTAATTTTCTTAGTTTGTTTTTTTCAATTTAATGGGAAATCTTTCAGTAGCACTCAAACTTTGATAAAGTGGTCATATACATATAAAAAAACTAACGTGCAATATCCAAAGGCTAATTTTTAAACTAATCTCGGCAATATTTTCTTGAATCAAAGAAAATGATATCATTAAATATAATTTTTTTTTTTAATTTTTTTTTTCAACGTTTATTTATTTTTGGGACAGAGAGAGACAGAGCATGAACGGGGGAGGGGCAGAGAGAGAGGGAGACACAGAATCGGAAACAGGCTCCAGGCTCCGAGCCATCAGCCCAGAGCCCGACGCGGGGCTCGAACTCACGGACCGCGAGATCGTGACCTGGCTGAAGTCGGACGCTTAACCGACTGCGCCACCCAGGCGCCCCATCATTAAATATAATTTTAAAACTCCTTTATCATGAAAATTAAAACATTGTACCAATTGTAGTTATAATGGTTTCTAGAACAGGAAGATATTTTTCTTGGATATGCACATATTGTATATTGACTGAACCAAAAATGACATTTGTACTTGTGATCCTATCATTGTATGCAGGTGTTTCTTTTAGAGTAATAGCTTCCTGGTTTAATTCAGTTCATTGCCATTTAAACAGCACAACTTTGGAGAATAAACCAGGTGGTTTGGAGTGATCAAAGAATAGGTACTGTTTGTGATTTCAGGAGATACCCAATCTCTTGTTTTACAATCAAATTCAGTAATTTTTCAGCTTTTGGTATCGGACTCATGTATATGCCAGTCTGGGATTTGATTTTACCTTTTTTATAAGCTATTAATTTAGCCGGTTACTTTTTCATGGATGCTGGCAGAAGACACAAGACTCCAAGGTCAAAGACAAAAGATTTCATTACTCACAATACTGCAAGCAGCATGTGAACATCAATAGATGCTTATCAGTTGCCAGGGCTGATGTGGAGTGCTAGGTGTCTGAACTAGAATTATGTTTGAATCTCCTAGCTTCTCTTTTGCTTAGGCTGCCTCCCAGAGAGTATACCAGTCAGGCCCATCAGAGGTTATTAGTAGGAGAAAGATAAACATCATGCCTTGGAATGATCAAGGAATAATTCTGAATTTTCAAGATAGTTGTATATATTTTTTAATCTTTTTAAGTTTATTCTGAGAGACAGAGAGAGTGGAGGAGGGGCAGAGAGAGGGACAGAGAGAATCTCAGGTAGGCTCTGTGCTGTCAGCACAGAGCCTGATGTAGGACTCGAACTCACGAACCGTGAGATCATGACCTGAGCTGAAACCTAGAGTCGAATGCTTAACCGACTGAGCAACCCAGGCCTCCCTAGATAGTTTTATACATTTACCCTCCCTTTTCCTCTGATCATTACCCAGGGAGGGAGCCAAGAGGAGATCAACTTATCTGGGATGGTCACATTCAGTGACTAAATTATCTTACTAACAGGTATAGACCCAGAAGAGATAAAGTACATAGAATCAGAAATAGTTTTTAGATGATTTCCAAGAAATCCATTCACCTCTCAGTGATGCCAGCAGCCTAAAAATTATAAGGGGCATGAATTTCCCTCAAATACCATAATACATATGCCTGTTTTTCAGTGGCTTTTAAGGGGCAAACCACTGTCAAACTGTAGATGGTTTGGAAAGCAGAACAGAGAGCACAGTCTAGATTTAAGAATCATATTTGGGTAGCCAGAGTTAACTGATTAGACTGGAACAGCAGCACTATGGCTGGAAAAGGTGTTGATAGTCGTGAAGTACCACAGATAGCCTAAAGAGAGGAATCAGAAATCTCATGTAGTCAGTTTGCCAGAAGAAGCCAGGCGCTATTACTCTTGCAGTGTGACCTCCCACTGTGAACCAAAGGCATCAAGTTTTAGCAAGAGTCATGTTTGGCATGAAGTGGTTTCTGCACCAGAAACATACAGTCCTTTACTTTATACTCTGTCTACAAAAGTAGGTGTGTTGCCATGTTTAGTACCTTGATGAATTTAGGAAGTGATGGTGGCCATCTGAGCAGGCTTGATCAGCAACCTGGTTTTAGGTGGTTTTATCGGAGAATGGGCCTTTACAGTAAACATCGACATGAATGATGAAGTCTGTCCGAGTGCCAGCGGAGATTTGTTTCCCTCGTTCATGGCTCCAAAAAGGGGTGTATCTCATCAGCTACTCTGTGGTCTTCCAAGTGGTAGACAAGACACCTGGGATATTGGCAGCACCTTAAGTGTGGATAAAAATGTAAAAAGATTCATGAAGGGTGGTATTGGCCAGGGCTGTGAAGACTGCCTTGAGTTCTGCCCACTGACTGGAGTTAGCCCATCCATTTTTGTTTACAAATAGCTGGCACCGAGACTGAACATCAGTAGTGGTTCAGTGGGCACCACTAAGTTCTAATTTAGCTGATCCATCTGTAAATCTGGCCTTGAAATTTAGGAGAACACCTGTGAATCAAAGACCCCATTGAGCCAGCAGTGATGCTTCATGAAGGCAGTGAACTTAATGGTTCCTTTAAAGGTATAGCTGCCTCTTTTTGATATAAAGGCAACATGATGTTCTGGCCAGTCCAGCTGTGTTCTTGAGTATACCATTTCCATTTGACTAGTGAGGCTTGCTGAATTCTTTCCCTGTTACTAATCCTGGAAATTTTTAAATATGTGTCTTGGCTATTCCTATTTGTTGTCTATGCATTGTCTGCATTATTTGAACAATTTTTTTATTCATTTGTTCATACCTGTTTTGCTCTGTTAAAGTTCTTTTTTATGTTATTTTTGCAAACTTTGGTTACTTGTCATTTATGGCATCTTTTACTATACAAAAGTTTGTAATCATTACATAGTCAAGTCTGTCATGCTCACCTTTGTATCTTCTGGGTTTGGTGCATTACCTCAAAGGTATTCTTCTGCTCCAATATTATTAAAATATTTCTGTATGCGTCCTTCCAAACATAATTTTTGAAGTTTTAAACCATCTAGAATTCCTTTTTATATGTGAGGATTAGTAATCAAACTTTATTTTCTTCTAAATAATTAGTCGACATCCTGACAGCATTCATTTTATGATTCTTCCATTCCCCATTGATTTAAAATGGCTCCTTTTTTTCATACAAAAATTCCAAATATGCTAGGATATATATTTTGAACTCTTCATCTCAGTCTAAAATATTAGTGTAATGGTGCTGACAGGACAGGAAAATAATTATGTGATATTGTTTTGAAATGAATAGTAATTTTTAGATATTGCCTTATAGCTCATAGTATCTTTATATTTCCCAGATCATGCTTAAATGTGCATTTTTCCCATTTTTAATAATGTTACAAGAAAAATTATTAATAGATCTTACATTATATTTAGGAAAAGATAGAATGAAGTTTAGTGTTTATAAGCAACTATTCAATAGCAAAAATAGATTTAATTTTAAAGCTTCCTGATAATTAGGATTGTCTTTTTCAATAAGGAAAACCATTGCTTCATTCTATATTTATACCCACTCCTTTGCCAGAAAACCAAAGATGCGAGTGAGATTAAAGGGATTAAGTTTCTACGTCTTCTTTGGGGCAATTTTCTTTATTTTTGTGTCAAGACAAAAGCCTAGTGAAGTCCATGTAACTGACTTCTCAGTCTTATGTGAGGGAAATCTTGAATATTTACTGTCTTTAATTATGGATTACAGAGGTTTCATCGTCACCAAAGAGGTAACGTCTCTAGCTCCTAAATCTTGATGTATGAAATCCCCCTAATAAATCCTACATTAACTGAAACTTTAATATGGAATTCTATTTCAAGGTTCATTACTGCTATTTAGTTCTTGGGTTTAGCCTTCAATCCTGTATATGGAATGTAGTCATTCATAGTTTAATGTTGGATATACTAACCACTCTAGCAAGATGGAGACTTGATTGCTTTTCATTTAAGATAAGTAGGGAATTCATGCCCAGCACTCTTTGCCTAATTATATCATTCAATTTTTACTACACTCCTGTAAATTAGATTGTATTTTGTTCACTTTACTGATGGGAGAAATCATACTCAAAGAGATCAAGTTATCTGCCCAATGCTAAGAGCTAACAAAGAACAAATTTGGAATTTAAAACTTTGTATCTGTAGGATTCCAAACTCCATGATCTTTCTGCTATATCATCATTCGAATTAAGCTTAAAGAACTAGCTTAAAGCTGTATAATTATAGCTCTAAGCAGTAACCCTGTTGATTCAATGAATGGTAGGGGAAAGCTTAGAGGGCCAGGAGACATATTTTGGTTACTTCTGGGCTCCAACAAATATATTAAGAAGAGTTAGAGATTAGTCATTATTCTGTTTTTAAATGTGATGCATGTGTTCAAAATACAAGTTCAGCTCTTACTTAGATCATTTCTCCCCACACCCTTTTTGTCAGGAACAGTTATGTTATTTGCCTGAATACAGCCCCTCTATTTCCCTTTGTATTCTTTACTGAATATGTTAAAAATGTCACAGGAAAGTGTTACTGCCTTCCCTCTTTCTATCTTGTTTCCTTCCATTCAGTTGCTGTAAGTCAGCAATTTCTTTAGTTCTGATTTATACTTTCAGTTCTTTTAGGGGAAAAAAAAAAGCTAATGCGGCGACATGTATTTTTCTTGTTTCAAACAGTATCTATTTAAAATATAAATTGTGTCACCCTACTGCTTAAAACCCTCCAGTGGCTTCCCATCACTCTCATGATAAATCCGAACTCCTCATATTATCGTGCAGAATCTAAATGATCTGGCCTTGGCTCCTTCTCTGACTTCATTTTTTTAGCATTCTACATCTGCTTGAATATACACACACGGGTCCTTGCTTCATGATCTTTGAACTTGGAGTGCTCTCTACAGAGTTCACCCTCTTATGTTATTGCTTTTACCTGCTCAAATGTCACCTTTTTAGAGAAGCCATCTCTGGCAACCCCATTATCCCTCATTCTCTTCCTCTTACCTTGCTCTGGTTGCTTTCATAGCATTTGCTACTCCCTGATATTATTTTATACACTTATTTGCTCATCAATTATTGTCAGTGCCAGTCACTATAATTTAACCTCTATGAAGCAAGGACATTTTCCTGTTCACCATTCTATTACCTGCACTTGAACATGCCCACAAATGGTGGGTGCTCAAGAAATATTTAAGTGAATTGATAAATTAATGAATCAATACTTCCTCCATGCCTCTTTTTTTTCTGAGCTTATTTTCCATCCTTTTTACTATGAGTAATGTTTTTTAAAAACTAATTTTTCTAATTCATTATTCTAGTTGTCTGTAGTATTCCCGTTGATTTTTGCTATTTCTACTGCCTTTTAAAATTTTGCAATCGTGTTTTCCCTTTCCATGCAATTTTTTCCCCTGATGTCATAATTTCCCTTCTTGCGCCTGTCTTCCTCTAGCAATGTCTTGTGTCTTGCTGAATATAAAGATTTTCTAACATTTTACCTTCTATCTTGTAGAAACCTCATTTCAAAGAATGATAGTTTTTCATTCTTCAGATTGATTCCCTTCTTTTGAATTGCTGAAGCATTTTTCATCCCAATGATTTTACTCTCTTTGCACATCTTTACAGAGGTAGATCCGTGCTCAAATGGTATTGTGACTTGAGATGGGGTCTCCACAGAGACTGTATCTATGGTAGTCTGCCAGAGGGAGTTAAAGGGAAAAGGGGAGTTTTTGATTTATTCTAATATTGCTTTGCCAGCTTGGATATCAAGGAACCATATGGGATCAAATATGGAAGGAGGAACTCTTACTTCTGCGGACTTTCTCAGTAAGGAGCAGCACCTCTTTGCTAACGAAAGTCTTGGTAAGTTTGCTGGGGCAGCTGGGCTGTGACACTTTCTCAGTTAAATAGTCACCCTTATAGCAAGACCATTGCCCCATGAATATGCCAAGCATAGAGGAAATGTTTTTTAAAGTCCTTGTCTTTTATCTATAGTTCTTCCGAGGTTATTGGGAAAATAAAATTGTTCCCCAAATATACAATAACCTACCACGTGGACCATTTTCTCACATGTGCCTGTGCTCTGACTAAACGTACACCACCAGGTCCGTTTCAGATGCTGCAGGAGTTCCTTACATGTCCTTTTCATTGTCCTGATTGACAGACTAGAATGGACTTTCCTGTATTTTTATCTACCTTTCCCAAACTCAGGGAGAATCTGGAGGAGAGGCGTCATTTAAAGGTTATCGTCAACTCACCATTACTGAAAGTTAGTTGCCTTAATCTTATAATTTTTAGCGTTACATACATAAAAATACAGAGACTAGTATGATCAGCCCTAGGTACCTGCCTCCCAGTTTGCTGATGTATCATATATACCCTCCTTGGTAATGATATTTTTGTTCACTTACCATATTACAAGACTGACATTTTTATTTATTTTTTGAAAATATTTATTTATTTTGAGAGAGAGAGAGAGAACATGAGTAGAGGAGGGGCAGAGAGAGAGAGGGAGATAGAGAGTCCCAAGCAGGCTCCACGCTGTCAGTCCAGAGCCCGACGTGGGGCTTAATACCACAAACTACGAGCCCATGACCTGAGCCAAAGCCAGTAGTCAGGTAGTCAACTGCCTGAACCACCCAGGCGCCCTAAGACTGACATTTTTAGGGCTATTTTCATATACCTTATATGTAATAAGAATTATAGTTTCATGGATCTCCATTTGTTTTTCACCTTCTATCCTGAACCTCTCAATATCTTAGACGCAAGATATACCTTTATCAAATGAACGGTCCTGGAAGAAAAGGAAGCAATTACCAGTGAGAAGAGTGAATAAAGAATGAATAATCATTTTTAAAATGCTAGAGGAAACATGTTAATTTGATACATTCCATCTGTTTTCTCTCTTGTCCTATATCCTTGCTGTGCTCTGGAAAGCTGAGGGGAGGGAAAGAGAAGTTCACAGGAGGAAATTTTCCTCAAATTCTACTTTGTTAGTTTAAATCAGCCCAAACCACTTGTGACACAATGGCTAGTAGTCTTAACACAGTATGCAAATCATTTCTTGGCCATTCCCCTGGATTTCCTTACTTGCTACTCCTTCGTCCCCCAGGGCTGCCTGCTTCCAATCTCCTCTCCTTTTAGGTTCTGGCCACACACCCTGTCATGGTAAAACTTATTTCCTGAGTTTCGATCGCTCTGTCTGTCTGAACACTAAGGACATCCTCATAGTCTGGCTCCTGGTGCCAGAGCCAAGCTGCTTCTGTTACATTTTTATTCTGATTCAGGCAGCAGAGTATAGTCATGTAAGGAGATAGACTAAAGGGCCAGAATGTCTGGATTTGAAAGCTGGCTTCATGTTTAGTCAGCTGAGGGTCCTGGGTAAGCAACTTTACTTCTCTAATTTCCTCAAGGTTTTCTGTAAAATCAGGATGATACTAGTATGGACCTCCTAGGCTTATTTCAAGGAGGAAATAAGTTACTATTGGTAAAGTGCCTAGAACAGAAAGTGATGCATGACAGTTGTTATGACCATCTTGTAAGTAAACAAAATAAAATGGCCCATTAGCCCAGGCTGACTCCCTTCTCTCACAGGGTGAGAAGCAAATCAGAGATTTCTTTGTTTCTGTTTTCCAACATAAAGCCCTGGTTCTTAAAGCTAAACTGTTCTCTGCTTTGGATCTATCATCTTCCAGACCAGAATCTTGGGCAACTGCCTCTCCTTTTGGCCCTATATTGTCATGCTTCCAGAAAGCCCCAAATTTGGCACTGAACAGCCATAGAATGAATGTTTGCAGGGTTTAGGCCTCTAATTAACATAAAACTGCTTAAAAACTACAAGGACATTGCATTTAAGGGGATATAAACTTTACAGAGAACATAAAAGCTGGACACTTTGTAGGGCATTTTCCTCGATGGACCTAAAAGGCTGGGCAACAGGACTGCACGTGCACTTGTAAATGAATATGACCTGGTCCCAGTGGAAAAGATTAAGTCTACTCGGGATGCCTGGGTGGCTCAGTCGGCTAAGCATCTGACTCTTGATTGGTCTCAGGTCATGATCTCATGGTTCCTGAGTTAGAGCTCTGCATCAGGCTCTGTGCTGGCAGTGAAGAGCCTGCTTGGGATTCCCTCTCTCTGCTCCTCCTCCACTTGTCCTCTCTCTCTCTCTCTCTCACTCACTCAAAATAAATAAATAAACTTAAAAAGATTAACTCTACTCTTTTTTTCATTTTGAGATTTTTAAAATTTGTATTGATCTTTTTGCCTCCTGTGTACAAAGATGTAGCCTGCATTGGTGACAATATATACCTAAGTTTTATTACCTTCTTTTTCTTTTCCCTTTTAATTTTAATTCCAGTGTATTTAACACACTGTTATATTTGTGTCAGCAATATGGTGACTCAACAATTCCATATATCACTCAGTGCTCATCAAGGTAAGTGTACTCTTAATCTCCCTCACCCATTTCACCCATCCCCCCACCTACTTCCCCTCTGGTAACCAGAGTCTGTTTTGGAGGTTGTTTCTTTCTCTCTTTTTTTCTTTTGTTCATTTGTTTTGTTTCTTAATTTCTGCATATGAATGAAATCATATGGTATTTGCCTTTCTCTGACTGGCTTATTTTGCTAAGCATAATGGTCTCTAGATTCATCCATGTTGTTGCAAATGGCAAGATTTCGTTCTTTTTTATGGCTGAGTAATATTTCATTGTATGTATATACATTGTAAGATATACCATATCTTCTTCTTTATCCATTCATCTAAGGATACACAGGCTGCTTCCATAATTGGGCTATTATAAATAAGGCTACAATAAATATAGGGGTGCATGTGTCCCTTTGAATTAGTGTTTTTGCAGACTTTGGGTAAATACCCAGTAGTGTGATTACTGGATCATAGGGTAATTCTTTTTTTTTTTTAATTTTTTGAGGAATCTCATACAGCAGCTGCACCAGTTTGCATTCCTACAAATAGTGCACAAGAGTTCCTTTTTCTCCACATCCCTGCCAACATTTGTTGTTTCTTGAGAGTTTTATTTTAGCCATTTTGACAGGTGTGAGGTGATATCTCATTGTGGTTTTGATTGGCATTTTATAAGTGATGTTGAATATCTTTTCATGTGTTTGTTGGCCATCTGGATGTCTTCTTTGGGGAAATGTCTGCTCATGTCTTTGCCCATTTTTTAAATTGGATTATTTTGGGTTTTTTTGGTGTTGAGTTGTAGATGTTCTTTATTTATTTTAGATACTAACCCTTTATCAGATATGCCATTTGCAAATATTTCCTTCCATTCATTAGGTTGTCTTTCAGTTTTGTTTGTTGCTGTGCAGACAGTACAAAAATAGACACAGATCAATGGAATAGAATAGAAAACCCAGAATAAATTCACAGTTATATGGTCAGTTAATATTCAACAAAGGAGGTAAAAAATATGTAATGGGAAAAAGACAACCTCTTTAATGAATAATGTTGGGAAAACTGGACAGCAACATGCAAAAGAATGAAACTGGACCACTTTCTTATACTATACACAAAAATAAACTCACAATGGATTGAGGACCTAAATGTGAGACCTAAAACCAGAAAAATCCTAGAAGAGAACACAAGCAGCAATTTCTCTGACCATATCAGCCATAGCAAAATCTTTCTGGATATGTCTCCTGAGACAAGGGAAACAAGAGAAAAAATAAAGTATTGGGACTATATCAAAATTAAAACTTCACTTTTTAGAGACGTCTGGGTGGTTCAGTTGGTTGGGTGTCTGACTTGGTTTTGGCTCAGGTCATGATCTCACGGTTCTCGGATTCAAGCCCCATGTCAGGCTCTGCACTGATGGTGCAGAACCTGCTTAGGAGTCTTTCTCTCTCTCTCTCTCTCTCTCCCCCTGTCTCTAATTCTCTCCCTCTCTCTCTCTTAAAATGAATAAAGAAGCCTTAAAAAATCTTTAGGGGTGCCTGGGTAATTCAGTCGGTTAAGCATCCAACTTCAGCTCAGGTCATGATCTCATGGCTCATGAATTTCAGCCCCGCATCAGGTTTTGAACAGCTCAGAGCCTGGAACCTGCTTCAGATTCTGTGTCTCTGCCTCTCTCTGCCCCTCCCCTGCTCATGCTCTGTCTGTCTGTCTGTCTCTCTCTCTCAAAATTAAATAAACATTAAAAAAATTTTTGATAGATAAAATAATAAAAAATAAAATCTTACTCCTTAATGCCTCAGATTCATCTGCTTTATTGAAGAAAATTACTTTCATGTTCATTTGATTCATCAGTCTCTTATGCTTTATCAAATAGAAACCTCCAAAACATTTTCACATTCCCACCTCATTCTCAATTAACCTAATTCTTGAATGAATTTCAACTTCTTCAAATTTAGAATTTCTGAATTGCTGGAATCTTATCCACCCAGATGATCTCATCTGTATTGCTACGTTTCTGTTAGGGTCAAGTTGACATTTTATTTTTATTCCAAGTTCAGATATTAACCAAAGATTGAAAATAGCTCCCCATATTTCAAATTAGCTTAATTGACATTTATTTACACCTAATGCTCATTAATTCCTTTAAAAATTCTATCAAATATTTTAATTCTGGAAATTTTTACTCTCACTCATCTTTGATGAGTTTCTATTTCCACTTGAGATAATTTTTGAAATTTTCAGGTTATCTCGAGATACATTGATTTCTGGAAGAACATCTGTCTTTTGTCATTGGTTTGGAAGGCATTGTACAAATACTGGTTCTGTTTCCATGAAAAGAAAGAGCAAAACATGTGAATCAAAAGATTCAGCGTGATTCTTCTGGCTACAGGAGTAGCCAGATATTATGTCTTCTTGGCTACAGGAAATGAGAAAGGTAGAAAGAATGAGAAAACCAAATCTGACATTTGAAAAGACCTTGTATCAGAATGAACTTCCAAGTGCAAATGTAGGCCAACATAAAAAAGTTAGAACAAATTTTTCCAAAATGTAGTAAAGGGATTCATTTGGCCCAGTGGAGTGATAAACATTGGAACTTATCTGTTCACTTGATATCCAAACGAATTAACAATATTCTGTTTTGTGGGTAGTAAGCAGATTTACTAAGTAACGATTCTTACAAATTGTTCATACAAAATGTAGATATTTTATAAGAATTTATTTGAATCAAAGTAGCTATTTTTTCTTGCGTTATTATCCCTCCCGAACTGGTCCCCAATCCACTTGGCAAATTTGCCAACATTTGTGGCTTTTACACCTTAGCGTGGTTGTGGCTACTGGTATCTGGTGAATAGAGAACAGGAACACTGCCTAATATCCTACGATGCACAAAACACTCTCCACAACAAAGAATTATCCCACCCAAAGGACCAATGATAGTAAAGTGGAGAAACCCTAAATTAGGTGTGTAAAAATATAGATAACCAAAGAAACAAGGTTTTTCATAACCAAAAGCTCATGTCATTTCAAGAAACTTGGAGAAACTTTTCTTACTTTTCAACAACAAAATGAGACAGAAATTTCAAAATGCCTTTCCAGGAAAAGGGCATATGTAGCCACAGTTATGTTTCCCTTTCTCTTACCTCCTTGATTTTCCTGATTTGGGGGGATAGAAGCCAGGTGGCTGCTATAATGGGTTTGAAGTGTTTTGTAATCTGTAGAGAGCTATATAGATATAAGGAGCTATTGTAAAGATAAAGAGCCCAGGGTATCCTTGAACAGGGTTCTTTGTTGTCCGATGCTATTGCTGACATTGTACAGCCACTACTGCTAGATATTTTATTTCAACTATAGGTTATCCCCTTTGAGCATAATCTTTATCCTTACCCCTTTTACCTAGTATGGCCTTGTGGTGTATTTAGCACAAAACATACTGATGTAGTTTTCGTATTAAGCTCTACTTTTCTGAAATGTCAGAGGTTGAGTTTCAAATTCTATACAGATGACTAAAATCCAGTTATTCTCCAATAACAAAAAAAAAATCCTGCAGATGTATTTTCTGGCAGCTGTAGGGTACACAGACATTGTTGCTTCAATCTGATCAAGTCTTTTTGAAGGGCTTTAGTACAGCCCAATTGTCTCTGGATGTCTGAATCATGATTTATTACAGTAATATTTCCCATTGCTTACCCTAGGAGCTTTCAGAAATAGCTTTGTTGGTAGTTCCAAATACATTTGGAAGATCAACTAGAGCAAATGTTAGAGGAAATCTCAACCTTTGCTTTACTGATGAGAGAGATCAGAGAATATATTATCATCGCAGCTGGAAACAAACATCCTTACTGTTCAGGAACTGGAGTATTTTTAAGATAGAAGGAATGCCTCCTGCAGCCTGTATAAGCAAATAATTATGTAATATTGACCCTAAACCCCTCATATACAAAGAGGGATTTTTCTTCTGTCTACACCTATTTCTTCATATACAGAAGATGACCTTTATCCTTGGCTAGTAGCTGAGTCAAGGCATTAACTCTGTGTTGCTAAATCTGGGAAAGAAATATCTTGTATAATGTCCAGAATTTGAATAATTGTACTTCCTGGCTCTAGATTTTGACAAGGCATTGTGAATTAGAGATCAAAAACATCAAGGAATAGTTAAGACTGATTTATTTTTATTTTTTTAATGTTTATTTATTTTGAGAGAGAGAGGGTGAACAGGAGGAGGGGCAGAGAGATAGGGAAAGAAAGAATCCCAAGCAGGTTCTGTGCACTGACAGCCCAGAGCCCAACATGGGGCTCTATCTCATGAACCATGAGATGGAGCCTGAGGTACGGCATGAGTTCATGAACCATGAGATCATGACCTGAGCCAAAATCAAGAGTCGGATACCTAACTGACTAAGCCACCTAGGTGCCCCGAGATTGATTTATTTTTAAGTACTTTCTCCAAAGCATTCTCTGTTGAAAGGGGACTATTTGTCTTTTCCTAAAAGCTAAGGCAGTGTCTCTGGTTTTCCTGTCAAAGAGATATCCCTGACTTTTCACTGAGCCAACTCATGAGGGGTTGCAATAAGACAGTCTAGATGGTTCTACTATCCCATCTTGCAGAGCTGAGAAAAGCAATTCTTTGTTTTGGAAATTCTTGGCTTCCTTAAGACCCACCATCTGAAGAGGAAATAGATTGATCTGTTTTGTTTTGTTTTTTTTTCGGTAATAGATGTAGTAAATATAAAATTAATTCAAAATTAGAGAAGATTTCTTTGTTTTATAGGTACCAAACAAATGATTTTAGAGATCCTGTCATTTCAATATATTAATATAAAGCACTGTATCTTAATACTGAGAGAAAAGCCCCAGAACAGGTCATAAGATTAACATCGGCTGCCAACCACCATTGTGGGGTCTTGGTCTGATATTGGGGAGCCATTTTTTGAGAGGTTTGAAGTGGGTATGGTTTTCTAGGCTAGCCTTGAAACTTAGAGACAGAGTTTAGGGCAGAAATGAAGTGAGGGATGACTGTCAGAAAATGAAGCAAAATGAAATGGAAATTTAAAGTAGCTGATGGGAATGCTGTAGCATAACATGACTTCTGTGCTTTGACAATAGCTAGCACTGGACTAGTGCAAAGGGAGCTAATTCGAGGCCAGTAACCTCCCAGGGCCATGGGTTTTCTCTGATCAATAGTTTGAGTTCCTTATATTTCTCACTCCTTTTCACTTAAAACAAAATCCGCTCCCCCCACAAATTGATATTCACACGCATGCTTATCTCCTTCCCTAAAATCTCAGAGAAAGTGGTAGCATTCCTCCTTTTCAATGCTAATCCTCCATTTGTACTTTTAATCCCATCCCCTTCAGCCACCTCCAGGGTCTTGTTCTAATTATTCCTTACCTCCTCTATTTTACTTTCATTATCCTTTCTACTGAGATATAATGACATATAGTAAGGCATCAACTTGATCATACCTGTACAAAAGGATATTTCTCATATACATATATATCCATGTATTCAACACATTATATACATAATATATACATACATTATATTTATATATAAATTGTGTGTGTGTGTGTGTGTGTGTGTGTGTGTGTGTGTGTGTGTGTGTAATCAACGTTTCCGGCATTCCAGCATCTTCCTCCTGCCCCAACCAGTACATACTTCCCCCAAAGTTAACTACTGTACTGACTTCTAACATCATAGACTGTTACTGCTTTCTTTTAAATTTCATAATTTAATTTCAGTGGAATCATAGATTATGTACTCTCATGTCTGCCTTCTTTGGTCAACATTATGTCTGCGTGAATCAATTGTATGGGGTGTATATGTGGGGTTCTGCATAACTGCACTGTATGGATATTTTGTGACTTATTTAGCCTGCTGTTCAGGGACGCTACCGTTGTTTTTAGCATGAGGCTTTTATAAGTAATGTTGTCATGAATATTGTAATGCAGTTATTTTGCGTACGTGAACACAGTCATTCATTCCTTTTGTGAATCTCAGAACAGAATCAAAAGTTCAAAGGTGTATGTGTGTGAGGGGTTTGGGTACATACTACTAAATATTTTTTTTAATTTTTTTAAATATTTATTTAGTTTTTTGAGACAGAAAGAGACAGAGCATGAACAGGGTAGGGTCAAAGAGAGAGGGAGACACAGAATGGGAAGCAGGCTCCAGGCTCTGAGCTGTCGAGACAGAGCCTGACACGGGGCTCAAACTCACAGACCGTGAGATCATGACCTGAGCCGAAGTGAGGTCAACCGACTGAGCCACCCAGGTGCCCCCTAAATATTTTTTAAAGTGTGTCATGTTTACTACAGTGTGGAAGTCCTAATTGCTCCATTGTTCTCCATCCTTGTCATCTCTTGGTATCATTAATTCTTCATTTCATCCATTCAGGTGAAATACAATGGTATCTCATTGTGGTTTTCATTTGAGTTTCCCTGATGACTTTTTTACATTGAGCATCTTTTTGTAGACTTCACTTTTTTAAAATTTTGGTTTCTCAAGTGACTATGATATGGTTTGGATTTCTATGATCCATTCAAATAATTTTTGCTGTGCTGTGGTTTCCAAAACAAAATAAACACATATTTATTTTAATATTATGACCTTTGTGCAGATTTTGTCTCATTTAGTTACCACCTTCTTGATTTTTTTTCCTTTATTTCCTAAAGAAAGGAATTTTTCTTATAATTCTTCTAGTTCTTCAAATGCTTCTCTTCATTTTCCCTTAGTACTCTGCCTCTTTCTACCCCTTAAAGATTATCCTCAGCACTGGCTGAGCATCTTATCACTATATTATTGCCCTGACTTTCCCAAATCTTAATCTAAAATCCAGACATATTTCTGGTCACCTGGTAGAGATTTCCTGCTCGGGGGATCTCTGCAATACAGTAATTGACAACAGCAATTTCTCAGTGGTGCTATGTGTTTGTAATTACTATACCTGCTACTTAGATTTTCTCTAAGAAATTCATGCCTCACCTCACTGTTTAGCCACACCTCACTGTTTAGCATTTCAGATTTAACTCAAATATTGTCTCTTGTGAGAAGTGTTTCCTAATCCTGTTTTAGTATTTTCTCCTTTTGTCCTACCATATTTATTCATATTTCAGTTATGTAACTTATTATAGTTATTGAAATTATTAGCTTTATTTTTGCCCTAACAAAACTTTGTGGTAGCAGGGCGCCTGGGTGGCTCAGTCAGTTAAGTGCCTGACTTCAGTTCAGGTCATGATCTCACAGTCAGTGGGTTTTAGCCCTGCGTTAGGCTCGGTGCTGACAGCCCAGTGCCTGGAGCCTGCTTTGGATTTTGTGTCTCCCTCTCTCTCTGCCCATCTCCCATTTGTGCTGTTTCTCTCTGTCTCTCAAAAATAAATAAATGTTAAAAGGGATTTTTTTTAAATGCGGTACTTTGCCTTTATTTAGCATGCCTCTTTTTTCTCCTTTTTCAAGTTTTTATTTAAATTTAAGTTAATTAACATATAGTATAGTATTGGTTGCAGGAGTAAAATTTAGTAATTCATCACTTATATACAACACCAAGTGCTTATCACAAGTACCCTCCTTAATGCCCATCACCCATGTAGCCCATTCCTCTACCCACCTCCCCTCCAGCCACCCTCAGTTTGTTCTCTACCGTTAAGAGTCTTTTATGGTTTGGCTTCCTCTCTGTTTTTATTTTGTCTTATTTTTCCTTCCCTTCCCCATGTCCATCTGTGTTGTTTCTTAAATTCCACAAATGAGTGAAATCATATGGTATTTGTCTTTCACTGACTGACTTATTTCACTTAGCACAATACGCTCCAGTTCCAGGTCGTTGCACAGGGCAAGATTTCATTCTTTTTGATGGCTGAATAATATTCCATTGTGTGTATATACCACATCTTCTTTATCCATACACGTGGACTTTTTCCCTAACTTGGCTATTGTTGATAGTATTAGCATGCCTCTTTTAGAATAGGATTCAGTCTTTGGATACTGAGTTAGACTATAACTTTCATCCAATTTCTTGGGTGTTAGAACTTTGTTAGTTCATATTTCTTTCTCTAGCACCAAGTTTAGTGTCTTGCATTTGGAAGATAACCAACAATATTTTTTAATAGGTGGCCACTAAGTGGTTTGTGACTGGGGGAAAATATGCAAGATAATACTGTACTACAATATTGTCTGAATTTTACAATACTGGAATACAGAGAAACAAAAGAACAAGTCATAGTGTAGGCATACTTAACATCATTGAATAGGAAGACTTTCTCTCCTGGGGAAAGGTTAGGTAAGCATAGACTAGCCCTACTGAGATCCTTCTGAAGATTCTGGTTTTCAGGTGGGTAACTATCACTTACTGGAAAAGACAGGAACATCTTTTATATATTTGGAGAATCCACACATTTTTAAGTCACTAATTCCAATATGTGGAAACTCTAAGACAAATTCTAAGTTCAGTTTGTCTTTATTTACCATGCTCTTTTTGGAACTGAATTCAAGTATTGGATATGTGATTACACTAGTGTTCCCTTTCTAGTGTCAATTTTGTATTTCATTCATAAGACCACAGTAACTAAATGCATTCATCCATACATGAATGAACCAATTAAAGAGTTATTCACTGATTATAGTAATTTGCAAGTGTTTGCTGCTTTATCTTCAAGTTCCATTTTTACTTCCCACTTTAATAACACCTAAACTTTTCTTTCAGAGATATTATCAATAACATACAAATTTAAAAGCCTTTTGTTGGTGGTAGTTTTTTAGGAGTAGTGTACCATATTCCTAATATTTCTAGCTCAAAACTTCATTTTGCAAAGTCAGCAAACATTTCATTTCCTGGACTTCTAACTATTGTCCTCACCTCATTTCCATTCTGGAATTAATAGCTGAACATTTTCTTTCTTTTCCATCATTAGACTTCTTCCTTCTTACGTAGGCTTTGCCACTTTTCTTCTTATTGAAATATTTTGTGGCTGGACATATTCTAGACATAAAATGCACTAATATATCCCTTCTTTCTATCTGAGTTAAATCGTACTAATTTCCACTTAATTTCATGACAAATTTCCTTCTTTCTTGTCATTATTGTATCCTATGCACTTAGCAAACTTATTACTATATTTAAATAAATATTTATATTTTAAAACTGCATCTACAGGGAACAAATTATGAAATAATGTAATTTTCTTTTTAGCAGATGAATATTTTAATTAAAAATAACTTAGAGTTTAAAATGCCAAATATCTTCCAAATCAACAATTTGGAGAATAAGTAATTCATAAAGAAAAATACAAAATTATAATACTAGTGATGTCTGATATCTCTGAAATGAGTAAGATGTGTCACGAACTCTTTTAAATGTTCCAAAGGCATTATTTCATTTAGTCTTCAAACCAACTTTACGAAGTTAGTACTTTGGCATTCTAATTTTCCAGATGAGGTTACTGAGGCTTAGAAAAAATAAGGAATGTGTCTGCTATCACATGGCATGTAGGAAGAAAGGCTATAGACCTTTAATCTTACTTGTGACATGATCCTTGCTCATTTTTCCAGTTAAATAAATGTGAAATTTGCACAGACTGTAGAAGGCCATAGTGATACTGAATGAGAATAGAACTATCACTAACAGTTTTCATTTTATTATTTTCCATTATTTGACTGTCATTTGGAACAGGGATGTCCTAGTATTTTTTTTTTTGTTTTAATTTTTTTTTCAACGTTTATTTATTTTGGGGACAGAGAGAGACAGAGCATGAACGGGGGAGGGGCAGAGAGAGAGGGAGACACAGAATCGGAAACAGGCTCCAGGCTCTGAGCCATCAGCCCAGAGCCTGATGCGGGGCTCGAACTCCCCGACCACGAGATCATGACCTGGCTGAAGTCGGACGCTTAACCGACTGCGCCACCCAGGTGCCCCTATCCTAGTATTTTTTAAACTAACTACATTCTCCAGTTTCCTTAGTTTTCCTTAGGAAGAAGTGGACAGTCTATCACATAAAGTGTCAGCAAAATGGCCTCAAGATATGTTCTCATCAAAAGAACAGCCTGACACTTCAATGGGAAAAAAAACGGACCCTTTCTAAAAGACCAGCTGGCAGTGGAATACTTGGACGTTTGGAAAACAACTTCAACTGAAAGAAAGGAAATGTTTTCATGAAATATAGAATGACATTTTCACATTTGTATAAATTTACCCCATAGCGCATCTTTTTGAATAAATCTGTATGACTTTATTTACTCAGAAAATATTTCATGCTAAATTTTTTCATTTGTTCCATAATTAACTTTATTTTGAGTCTTCTTCAAAGTTCCTTGGAAGTTCACATTTATATATCCCAACTGTGATGGTCTTCTTCAATCTTTATTAGCATATTTATAGCCAGGATTTTTTTTTTTTTTGGTTTTAATAAGCTTCAGTTTTTATTTTTTATTTATTTATTTTTCAATATATGAAATTTATTGTCAAATTGGTTTCCATACAACACCCAGTGCTCATCCCAAAGGTGCCCTCCTCGATACCCATCACCCACCCTCCCCTCCCTCCCACCCCCCATCAACCTTCAGTTTGTTCTCAGTTTTTAAGAGTCTCTTGTGCTTTGGCTCTCTCCCACTCTAACCTCTTTTTTTTTTCCTTCCCCTCCCCCATGGGTTTCTGTTAAGTTTCTCAGAATCCACCTAAGAGTGAAAACATATGGTATCTGTCTTTCTCTGTATGGCTTATTTGACTTAGCATAACACTCTCCAGTTCCATCCACGTTGCTACAAAGGGCCATGTTTCATTCTTTCTCATTGCCACGTAGTACTCCATTGTGTGTATAAACCACAATTTCTTTATCCATTCATCAGTTGATGGACATTTAGGCTCTTTCCATCATTTGGCTATTGTTGAGAGTGCTGCTATAAACATTGGGGTACAAGTGCCCCTATGCATCAGCACTCCTGTATCCCTTGGGTAAATTCCTAGCAGTGCTATTGCTGGGTCATAGGGTAGGTCTATTTTTAATTTTTTGAGGAACCTCCACACTGTTTTCCAGGCAGCTGCACGAGTTTGCATTCCCACCAACAGTGCAAGAGGGTTCCCGTTTCTCCACATCCTCTCCAGCATCTATAGTTTCCTGATTTGTTCATTTTAGCCACTCTGACGGGCGTGAGGTGGTATCTGAGTGTGGTTCTGATTTGTATTTCCCTGATGAGGAGCAATGTTGAGCATCTTTTCATGTGCCTCTTGGCCATCTGGATGTCTTCTTTACAGAAGTGTCTATTCATGTTTTCTACCCATCTCTTCACTGGATCATTTGTTTTTCGGGTGTGGAGTTTGGTGAGCTCTTTATAGATTTTGGATACTAGCCCTTTGTCTGATATGTCACTTGCAAATATCTTTTCCCATTCCGTTGGTTGCCTTTTAGTTTTGTAGATTGTTTTCTTGCTGTGCAGAAGCTCTTTATGTTCATGAGGTCCCAATAGTTCATTTTTGCTTTTAATTCCCTTGCCTTTGGGAATGTGTCAAGTAAGAGATTGCTATGGCTGAGGTCAGAGAGGTTTTTTCCTGCTTTCTCCTCTAGGGTTTTGATGGTTTCCTGTCTCACATTCAGGTCCTTTATCCATTTTGAGTTTATTTTTGTGAATGGTGTGAGAAAGTGGTCTAGTTTCAATCTTCTGCATGTTGCTGTCCAGTTCTCCCAGCACCATTTGTTAAAGAGACTGTCCTTTTTCCATTGGATGTTCTTTCCTGCTTTGTCAAAGATGAGTTGGCCATACATTTGTGGGTCTAGTTCTGGGGTTTCTATTCTATTCCATTGGTCTATGTGTCTGTTTTTGTACCAATACCATGCTGTTTTGATGATTACAGCTTTGTAGTAGAGGCTAAAGTCTGGCATTGTGATGCCTCCTGCTTTGCTCTTCTTCCTCAAAATTACTGTGGCTATTCGGGCCTTTTGAATCCATATGAATTTTAGGATTGCTTGTTCTAGTTTTGAGAAGAATGCTGGTGCAATTTTGATTGGGATTGCATTGAATGTGTAGATAGCTTTGGGTAGTATTGACATTTTGACAATATTTATTCTTTCAATCCATGAGCATGGAATGTTTTTCCATTTCTTTATATCTTCTTCAATTTCCTTCATAACTTTTCTATAGTTTTCAGCATACAGATCTTTTACATCTTTTATTAGATTTATTCCTAGGTATTTTATGCTTCTTGGTGCAATTGTGAATGGGATCAGTTTCTTTATTTGTCTTTCTGTTGCTTCATTGTTAGTGTATAAGAATGCAACTGATTTCTGTACATTGATTTTGTATCCTGCAACTTTGCTGAATTCGTGTATCAGTTCTAGCAGACTTTTGGTGGAGTCTATCGGATTTTCCATGTATAATATCATGTCATCTGCAAAAAGTGAAAGCTTAACTTCATCTTTGCCAATTTTGATGCCTTTGATTTCCTTTTGTTGTCTGATTGCTGATGCTACAACTTCCAACACTATGTTAAACAATAGTGGTGAGAGTCGACATCCCTGTCGTGTTCCTGATCTCAGGGAAAAAGCTCTCAGTTTTCCCCATTGAGGATGATGTTAGCTGTGGGCTTTTCATAAATGGCTTTTATGATGTTTAATTATGTTCCTTCTATCCCGACTTTCTCGAGGTTTTTATTAAGAAAGGTTGCTGAATTTTGTCAATTGCCTTTTCTGCATCGATTGACAGGATCATATGGTTCTTATCTTTTCTTTTATTAATGTGATATATCACGTTGATTGATTGGCGAATGTTGAACCAGCCCTGCATCCCAGGAATGAATCCCACTTGATCATGGTGAATAATTCCTTTTATATGCTGTTGAATTCGATTTGCTAGTATCTTATTGAGAATTTTTGCATCCATGTTCATCAGGGATGTTGGCCTGTAGTTCTCTTTTTTTGCTGGGTCTCTGTCTGGTTTAGGAATCAAAGTAATACTGGCTTCATAGAATGAGTCTGGAAGTTTTCCTTCCCTTTCTATTTTTTTGGAATAGCTTGAGAAGGATAGGTATTATCGCTACTTTAAACGTCTGGTAGAACTTCCCCGGGAAGCCATCTGGTCCTGGACTCTTATTTGTTGGGAGATTTTTGATACCTGATTCAATTTGTTTGCTGGTTATGGGTCTGTTCAAGCTTTCTATTTCCTCCTGATTGAGTTTTGGAAGTGTGTGGGTTTTTAGGAATTTGTCCATTTCTTCCAGGTTGTCCAGTTTGTTGCCATATAATTTTTCATAGTATTCCCTGATAATTGCTTGTATCTCTGAGGGATTGGTTGTCATAATTCCATTTTCATTCATGATTTTATCTATTTGGGTCATCTCCCGTTTCTTTTTGAGAAGCCTGGCTAGAGGTTTATCAATTTTGTTTATTTTTTCAAAAAACCAACTCTTGGTTTCGTTGATCTGCTCTACAGTTTTTTTAGATTCTATATTGTTTATTTCTGCTCTGATCTTTATTATTTCTCTTCTTCTGCTGGTTTAGGCTGTCTTTCTGCTCTGCTTCTATTTCCTTTAGGAGTGCCATTAGATTTTGTATTTGGGATTTTTCTTGTTTCTTGAGATAGGCCTGGATTGCAATGTATTTTCCTCTCAGGACTGCCTTCGCTGCATCCCAAAGCGTTTGGATTGTTGTATTTTCATTTTTGTTTGTTTCTATATATTTTTTTAATTTCTTCTCTAATTGCCTGGTTGACCCACTTATTCTTTAGTAGGGTGTTCTTTAACCTCCATGCTTTTGGAGGTTTTCCAGACTTTTTCCTGTGGTTGATTTCCAGCTTCATAGCATTGTGGTCTGAAACTATGCATGGTATCATTTCAATTCTTGTATACTTATGAAGGGCTGTTTTGTGACCCAGTATGTGATCTGTCTTGGAGAATGTACCATGTGCACTCAAGAAGAAAGTATATTTTGTTGCTTTGGGATGCAGACTTCTAAATATATCTGTCAAGTCCATCTGATCCAATGTATCATTCAGGGCCCTTGTTTCTTTATTGACCGTGTGTCTAGATGATCTATCCATTTCTGAAGTGGAGTGTTAAAGTCCCCTGCAATTACCACATTCTTATCAATAAGGTTGCTTATGTTTGTGAGTAATTGTTTTGTATATTTGGGGGCTCCCATAATTGGCGCATAGACATTTATAATTGTTAGCTCTTCCTGATGGATAGACCCTGTAATGATTATATAATGCCCTTCTTCATCTCTTGTTACAGCCTTTAATTTAAAGTCTAGTTTGTCTGATATAAGTATGGCTACTCCAGCTTTCTTTTGACTTCCAGTGGCATGATAAATAGTTCTCCATCCCCTCACTTTCAATCTGAATGTGTCCTCAGGTCTAAAATGAGTCTCTTGTAGACAGCAAATAGATGGGTCTTGTTTTTTTAATACATTCTGATACCCTATGTCTTTTGGTTGGCGCATTTAGTCCATTTACATTCAGTGTTATAATAGAAAGATATGGGTTTAGAGTCATTGTGATGTCCGTAGGTTTCATGCTTGTAGCGATGTCTCTGGTACTTTGTCTCACAGGATCCCCCTTAGGATATCTTGTAGGGCTGGTTTAGTGGTGACGAATTCCTTCAGTTTTTGTTTGTTTGGGAAGACCTTTATCTCTCCTTCTATTCTAAATGACAGACTTGCTGGATAAAGGATTCTCGGCTGCATATTTTTTCTGTTCATCACATTGAAGATCTCCTGCCATGCCTTTCTGGCCTGCCAAGTTTCAGAAGAGAGATCGGTCACGAGTCTTATAGGTCTCCCTTTATATGTTAGGGCACGTTTATCCCTTGCTGCTTTCAGAATTTTCTCTTTATCCTTGTATTTTGCCAGTTTCACTATGATATGTCGTGCAGAAGATCGATTCAAGTTACATCTGAAGGGAGTTCTCTGTGCCTCTTGGATTTCAATGCCTTTTTCCTTCCCCAGTTCAGGGAAGTTCTTAGCTATTATTTCTTCAAGTACACCTTCAGCACCTTTCCCTCTCTCTTCCTCCTCTGGAATACCAATTATGCGTATATTATTTCTCTTTAGTGCATCACTTAGTTCTCTAATTTTCCCCTCATACTCCTGGATTTTTTTATCTCTCTTTTTTTCAGCTTCCTCTTTTCCCATAATTTTATCTTCTAGTTCACCTATTCTCTCCTCTGCCTCTTCAATCCGAGCTGTGGTGGTTTCCATTTTGTTTTGCATTTCATTTAAAGCGTTTTTCAGCTCCTCGTGATTGTTCCTTAGTCCCTTGATCTCTGTAGCAAGAGATTCTCTGCTTTCCTCTATACTGCTTTCAAGCCCAGTGATTAATTTTATGACTATTATTCTAAATTCACTTTCTGTTATATGTTTAAATCCTTTTTGATCAGTTCATTAGCTGTTGTTATTTCTTGGAGATTCTTTTGAGGGGAATTCTTCCGTTTGGTCATTTTGGATAGTCCCTGGAGTGGTGCGGACCTGCAGGGCACTTCCCCTGTGCTGTGGTGTGTAACTGGAGTTGGTGGGTGGGGCCGCAGTCAGACCTGATGTCTGCCCCCAGCCCACCGCTGGGGCCACAGTCAGACTGGTGTGTGCCTTCTCTTCCCCTCTCCTAGGGGTGGGATTCACTGTGGGGTGGGGTGGCATGGCCCGACTGGGCTACTTGCACACTGCCAGACTTGTGGTGCTGGGGATCTGGCATAGGCAAGGTGCACGGGGCGGGGCGGGAGGGGCAGGCTTAGCTTGCTTCTCCTTAGGTGATCCATTTCGGGAGGGGCCCTGTGGCAGAGGGAGGGATTCAGGCCCGCCAGAAGGATGGATCTGTAGAAGCACAGCATTCCGTGTTTGTGCGGTGCAAGCAATTTCCCTTATAGCCAGGATTTTTAAGAGTTTTTTTTTTCAAGTTGCAAAATATTTCCAACTATACGATTTCAAGTTGAACTAATCAAATACTGTCTTTTAGAGATGAAAATAGGGTCAGTTTGATTTAACTCCCTGGGAATAGGATTAATG
Source organism: Leopardus geoffroyi (assembly GCF_018350155.1). Classification (NCBI taxonomy): domain Eukaryota; kingdom Metazoa; phylum Chordata; class Mammalia; order Carnivora; family Felidae; genus Leopardus; species Leopardus geoffroyi. The sequence continues at coordinate 86,086,103 of NC_059341.1, forward strand.
AGACTGTGTTTTGAATCAATGTTCCATTTATTAACCTGATCAAATCAATAATTGGAGAATGGATATGCAGTTTTAGGAAGACTCTAAAAAGGGTAAAAGGGTGAGCAAACTTCACTCTGATATTGTTGCAAAACTCACTTTTGTCCATTATATATAGTCTGGGGAGGCAGGTCTTGATTGGTTATCATGAAGCAATTCATGAGGATGTGGATGCCTAATGGTGGTGATAAGGAAAAGTGGAATATAAAGGTCTTCCTGCCTTTATGTGTACTGATTTCCTCATAAGAAGATTCACTGACTCCCTATCTGCTAAACTCTTACTTCCTATGAGATGCTACCCTGGTAATTGGTTCAGAAATCTCCAATCTATAACTGTTCGGAGGTTTCTGTGATCACTCCTCTGGGTCAGGGGGCTAGGGCCTAGGTTATTGTGGAGACCACTGGCAGCGTCTTCATCCGTAGTTCTCTTCTTTTTACCCTTTTTCTTGCAGCCTACAGAGTTACCTGTTATTTTTAAAACTACTCTGGAGTTGAAAAAAAATTAGATCAGGCAGTCTTCCAAAACATTGCATTTTCTATCACAGCATGAATTTAATGCTTGTTTTTGATATGACAACTACTTCTTAGATCAGTGGATGCTTTACAGTTAGCTGTCCATATGGAAGAGGTCCTCTGGATCAAAGAAAGTACAGTGCCATTTTCAAAAATACTTATTCTATTTTTGGGTTGTACATGTTGATCTGATAAGCATTTATTTATACTAACTTTGAAGAGCTGAGTTAATAAGATAATTACCAAACTTAGTGCTAAATAGGATTCTGGATGATCATTTTACACCCTCTCCTGAGACCACATTTAACCTCTATAAGGCAGGCAATTATACTTTCAACTTCTAATTTTACAGACTCTGTTTAGGATCCAGCATAGGCATTTTTTATGCATTGAAACTATATGACCATCTCAAAATTGACTGGAGTGGGAAGGGTAGAACTTAGAGCTCTTGGTTCCTCTCCTTTGGTAATGACATCCTTTCAAATTTGATCCTGTTTTGTTACAAATATTTTATCCCAATGTATCCTCCAAACTCTTCATGTTGTCTTCGTTTTGAAGGGGAAAAAAAAACACAACTGAGGTACCTGATGGCTCAGTTGGTTGATTGTCCCACTCTTGATTTCAGCACAGATCATGATGCCAGGATCATGGGACCCAAGCCCTGCATTGGGGTCCTCACTGGGATGGAGCCTGCTTAACACTCTTTCTCTCTGTTTCTCTGTCTCTCTCTCTCTCTCTCCCTCTCTCCCTCCCTCTGCCCCTTCCCCTGTTCTCTCTCTCTCTAAAATAAAAAAAGAAAAAGAAAAAAATCTAACATCAGTAGCAATAGTTACTCATGAAACTCAAAATTTTTTGAGTACTTATGTTGTAGCTATAATGCTAGTTGCTAAGAATATTTGTTGAGAAGGATAGACCCAGACTCTAAGTACATAAAACTTAAAGCCTAAAAAACAGTTTTAGAAAGTAAATTCTGGTGCAAAAAATTTAAATAATATGCCAAATATAAAAGCATTTTGGATTATTTGCAGTTTTAGAATATATTAATCACTCTACTCATCTCTGAGCATAGATAATAAAAGATTCTTGTTTACCAAACAGCAAACAAACACACAAACCATGATATGTTAGTCAGAGTTCTCCAAAAAAAAAACAGCACCAATAGGATATGTTTATGATGAGACTTATTATGGAAATTGGCTTATGCAATTTATGGAGGTTCCCACAAGCTGTAGAACCGGGAATAATTTACTCTGAGTGGAAAGGCCTAAGGACCAGAGGTGGGGGTGGGGGAGACTTGAACATGTAATTCCCAGTCTGAGACCTAAGGCCTGAGAATGGGGTTGCTGGTGTAAGTCTCAGCGGGTGAAGGCTTGAGAACCAGGATCTCCAATGTCTGAGGTCAGAAGATGATTCACCGTTCCTCTGCCTTTTTGTCCTATTTGGGCCCTCATTGGAGCGGATGTTGCCTGCCCACACTGGTGAGGGGCGGATCTTCTTTATTCAGTCTGTGGGCGGATCTTCTTTATTCAGTCTCCTGATTCAGATGCTAATCTCTTCCAGAAACACTCTCACAGACATACCCAGAAATAATGTTTCACCAGCTCTCTGGGTGTCCCTTGCCCCAGTCAAAATGGCACGTAAAATTAACTATCACATGATACATGAAATGTATTAAGTGGCAATGTAATGCCATAGCAGGTGTAATTGACAAAAGTCATAGTATCAGTCTTGGTAATGAAGAATCATTAATTCCTGATGCCAAAGTCCTCTGTGGCAAAACAGGGTTGTGGGGCAGTCTGTTAAGGCCTTGACTCTGGAGTCAGACTGCTTGACATTGAATTCTAGCTTTACCACTATACTAATTGTGCAAAAGGTGTGTGATGTCATCTTTGTCCCTTGTTTCAGTTTCCTTACTTCTGTAGTGAGGATAATGATAGAATCTATTTCACGGATTGCTGCAAGGATTAAATGAGGTAATGTAAGTAAAATGCGTAGCAAAGTAAACATTTGTGTTTTAATCATTAGCCATTATAAATACTATTATTCATTTAACAGTTGTTCACTCAATAGAAATTGTCTAGCCAGGTTGTAAGATGTCAAAGATAAGTAAGACCCAGGACCCTGTGTCAGTGAGCTTACTTTCCAGTGAAGACATTCAGTATAAAATCAGCTATAATTCACATTAAATGGATAATAGCAATGTGCCAATCATGCTGTGGAGAAGAAGGAATAATATACATGTGGCAGGACAGATAAAAATGTGAACACTAAAGTTAACTCTGTTTATCTGAAACAAGATAGCTTTTTGGTTCTCTTGAAATAGAAGAATATAACGTTTCAGGGAACTTCAACTTGGGTTTTACATCAGACTGAATGAAATGATGCTGTAAAACCAAGTTTATTGGTATGTAATAGATTAAGAATGGGAGTGGGAGACTTAAAATTTAGCAACACTGTCTCCTCTAGGGACAAGGCTAAAGCATTACGGAGAATACTATGAGACCATGTTTAATGAAGAGTATGTTTTCCAAATAGGTAAAGAATTATTCACCTGAAAATCATAGGCAAGAAATGATTTCAGGAATAGCACTGATGAGAGTGATTTTCCCTCAATGCCAGCATTATCTCAAGTAACTGACAAGTCCAAACACATGTATGCAATAGAAATGGAAAATCACCGATTTTTTTTATACTGAGGTCTTTAGCAGGCAATGAACAGTGTTTAATGCCATATGGAACTAATTTAATATGAATTTTGCAATACTTGAACAAGCATCATCACCAAATCTGCTAAATGGAGTTACTGATTTTGTTTCTTTCTAGCATGATGATTTAGTTGTGCAATGGTACTGTCACCAGATGAGATTAATCACAATAATGATGCGTCTTTTTGCTAAGGATATTATCATAAATCATTTGAATACAGCCCAAGAGAAAAGGTTTCTAGTTAAACTTTCTAAATGTTATAAAATGGTTATAAAGCATGAGCTGTTGGAAATAGGCATTATTTTTATTTCACTTTGGGAGCATATGGCAAAATGATTATTCATTGATGCTGAAGTGATTTAGCAAACACACATACACATGAGGATCTTAAGAGATATCGAAAGTAATGGTATCCTACATTACCGATTTCATGCTGTTCCAGTTGCATTTATATGACCTTAGGTAACTCATTTAAAAACTGGGCCTCAGTTTCCCTATGTGTAAAACAGAAATAATACCCATTTCATAGGATTTTTATGAGGTAACGGGTCTTACAAATGCTCTGTGACCTATAAGTAATGCTTCCGTTTTCTCCTCCCCTTCTTCTCCTTTTTCTTCCTCTTACTCATTCTTTCCTTTCCCTATTATTATTTAGGGATAGTATTATTTAGGGATGATAATTTTACCAGAGCAGATATATATAACATTATATATAACGTTGTAGATCTACTTCAGCATCAAAGAGCTAAAACTGCACTCAAGGAAATTATTATTGTGTTAAAGTTTTAGGGTGCAGTTTATTCTATTTTCATATCATAAGATTGTTTATCCTAAAAATCTACATACCTATCCTTACAGTATAGTCTCAAGTTGACCATATAATCTCTTAGTTGGAGCTTAGCACATGAATTTTAATTTCCTTATCTTTTAATAATAATCAATTTGAAACTATTGTGCATACAATGTGTTTTAAAATATTCAACTGGCACCTAATTGTAATCACACGATACATAACACCTACTTTATTCACAGCGGTATTGTGGAAATTAACTTTAAAAAAAAAAATCACAAAACTCATTTCAAATTCTAAACGCTATTGAAATACTACATCATGAAAAAGTATTGAAAATAATTTTTTTCAAAATTTCAATTCCAAAATAGTTTAGTGTTCATTTGGATGTTTTTGTTTGTCCCAGTGCTTTTTGTTGAGTATTAATTACTAATGACAGGTATAATGCTTACTGTAGCGCACATAGTGACTCTGGGAACATTGAGGGGAGGATGAACTTGACCTGGAAAAGCAAAGGGTTCAATTTTTCAATATCCCTCTATAAACAACATTTTAGGGGCACCTTGGTGGCTCAGTTGGTTAAGCCTCCGACTCCTGGTTTGACTCAGGTCATCATCTCATGGTTTTGTGAGTTCAAGCCTCATGTCGGACTCTGTGCTGACAGCATGGAGCCTGCTTGGGATTCTGTCTTTCTCTCCCTCTCTCTCTGCCCCTTCCCCACTCGTGCTGTCTCTGTCTCTCTCAAATAATAAATGAATAAACTTTTAAAAACCAATATTTTAAAGTTCTTTTAATCATACACACCCTCCATCTCATGCCTCTTAATTGAAATAGAAAGAATGAAGGTGATTTCAAGTACTCTCAGAAACATTCTAAATATCCAGTGGTTGCATTTTTAGAAGATAAGACTATGAATTGATTGAGACTGAGTGGTTGATCACACTACAAAATGCCAGAACTGAAGAGTATGGTTTTCTGACGCTCATTGCCTGTATAGTTAAATAGTGAAGGATAGGCTTAAACGGGAGAAGTTGGGGTTCCTTCAATGGGATAAAACCTCTTGAGGGGGACTGGATTTGATCATCTATGAGGAAAGGAGAGGGATGCCTGGGTGGCTCAGTTGGTTAAGTGTCCGACTTCTGCTCAGGTCATTATCTCACAGTTGGTGGGTTTGAGCCCCACATTGGGCTCCATGCTGACAGCTCAGAGCCTGGAGCTTGCTTTGAATTCTGTGTCTCCCTCACTCTCTGCCCCTCCCCTCCCCTCTATCTACATCTTTCAAAAATAAATAAAAATGTTAAAAATATAATTATAAAAAATAATAAAAAGGAAAAGGGGAACACCACTGTGTGCTTTTTCCAGTTGATTATTTTTTTTCTTTTTTTCTTCTTCTTTTTTTTTTTTTTTTTTTTTTTTTTGGAGGGGGGTGGAGAGTGCATGTAAGCAGCAAAGAGGGTCAGAGGGAGAAAGAGAGAGAATCTAAAGCAGGCTCCACACTCAGCATGGAGCCGGAGGCAGGGCTCAATCCCACGACCCTGGGATCATGACTTGAGTTGAAATCAAGAGTTGGGGACTCAACTGACTAGCCACTCAGTGTCTTTCCAGTTGATTATTATTTCTAAGCCTAACTTTTCTCATCTATAAATCTGGTAATCATAATAGTATCTACCAACCTCATACAGTTACTGTAAAGAATATGGAAGCTGAAATACTTAAAGACTGTGGCACAAAAGCGAGGAGAAGCAAAAGGGAACAAAAATCAATGGCTTCATGTGGTTTTCAGAATAAGCTTCTTAGCCCCATCACCACTGTCTTCCCTTCCGTCCTCATCTGTTTCTTCTCTCTTCTCCCCTGTGCTCTTGCTATCTTAGACTTAGGACCATTTTATTTTTTTCTCTCTCACTCTCTCTGACTCTGAACCTTAGATTTTTCTTTCTGAATTCCTATCCACCCATTCTTTCCCTAGCAGTCTCTTTCTTTAAGTTCTCATCTCTCCATTTTTGCTATTCAAAGTTTTTTTTTTTAAGAAAGTAAAATTCTTTATGATTCCTTTTTTTTTCTGTGACTTGGAATCTGCTGGTCACTGGAGAGGTTGACCTTAGAGTATGAGTGTTGTTAGAAGCAGGATCTTCCAGAGAAATGCCCTCAGTGTTGTAAGGGATGCCTTCACTGTTGTGGGTAAAGGGATCACAGTGGAGCCCCAGGGCTGCCCCGAGAGAAAAAGCACTGATTTTGTAGGTTCCTACCATGTGGGACACCTGTGCATTCAAATGTCTTTAGCCTGACCGCATAGGGTGCTGGTTAGTTTAATGCCAGCTATGTTCATTACCGCACTACTCATTATACTTGGTGAGGAGCCAAAATACAAATGAATTTGTGTCTTTCTCATTTGAGAGTCACAAAGCTGAATGGAAAGATTTTCACAGGCTGGGATCCAGTTGTTTGATTGTGTCCCACTCTTTTTTCTCATCACAGTTTCTTTTTGTTTATTTTTAACCAAATAAGTTTAAGTCTTACAATTTATTCTTATTAAATGGCTAGAATTTGTTCCATATGTTCTCTGTGCCAGGTAACAAGTACCTTAACAAGTACTTAAAAGATACCATCATATGTGATCTTTCTACAGTGCTAAAAGGTAGTCTTTTTATTTTACATATAAGGAAACTGGGGCTCAGAGAATTTGTGTCATTTTCTCCAGTTTATACAAGAGATGGTAGCAGAGTAGGGATTTAAACCCAAGTAGTCTGCTTCCAGAGCTCAGGTTCTTAATCATTATAGATTGATAGAGGGAATGAGATCTGTGTGGCTACAGCTACTTGGTTCCCTACAGGAAATACAGAGTTGGATCTTCAACAGGATTTCTAGTTAGCTGGAAAATGTAGAGATATTGATATAAAATACTGAGTAGATCTATGTTGTGAGCCAGAAAATGCACATATATTTGCACATATATCTTTTCCTTTGTACAAAAATCTGATTTAACTAGATTCTCCCTTTTAATCTTAGTTTTCTTGTCTAAATTGTTCCCAGCATATGTACTTAGTTTCTTGTCAAGATGTGTATACAAATAGCACTTAAATAGCAATCCATTGATGAGAAATACCATTATATTCTGAGCTGTGTTAATTTTTAATGAGCCAAATGCAAGCAAGTTCCTAGACATTGCTGAGTCATCTCAAATCCTGAGGTTCACCTTCAAGGATGGCATGGTCTTACTAGGCAGTGAAACCAGTTCTCTGCAGAATGACCACCTTTGAGGGCCAGTGTAAGCCATGACTAATAAAATCATCACAGCAAAAAGGAAGCATTACTTTAAGATAGGAAAAGCTCTTGTGTGTTTGTTTGGGGGGTTGATTTCAAGTGTTCTGTTTTATTTTTCAAGCACAGAGTAGCACATTTTTATTCACATGTTATCTGAGTAGAGAATAGACTGTAAAATCAAAAAGACCTTTGGTCACATAAAAGATATTCTTGGAGGGAAGCAGAGAATGAAAATCAGTCACAACATCTCTAAATTATAGACAAGAGTCAAGTACCTATATACTTTGTAAGTCATTTTTGTCTGTTTCGTTGTCTGTCTAACCCTCCTGAGGAAATTGGTAGCATTAACAATTTGAAGTTGCTGTTTTATCTATTTTCCATATATGAAAGCAATCTATTTGAATAGTAAAAATATTGGAAAATGGGGCTCCATTTTCTAATAGACTTAGATCTACAGAAGTTAAATCACCCAAGAAATCCTTTGGATGCTGTGAGGACTTTGTTATTTCTTTGGTAAAACTGAGTTATCACCATAGGAATTTTAAAAAGAATTAACTGAGAAAACTAATAATAGTTCACATTTTAGAAAAGCAAACATTACATTTCTCTTCTACATATGCCTTCGTGTATATATTTCACCTTACTGTAAAACCTTCTAAAATTTTGTAATAAATAATCTATGGTTAATTAATATGGCAGAAACAAGTGGAAAATGTACAATATAGTGAAGTGTTATATAAAAATATGATGTTTTAAAACTACAGATTTATAAACCCAAAGCGAGGTGGATTGGGGATCAAAGCAGGAGAAATTTTAACTCACTGTGCCATGAAAAAATTGTATTATTTTGGGGTATGTCATGGCTACCGAGTGTCTCAATGTTTCTCTCTTTCCCTTCTTTCCTTCTCCCTCTCTCTCTCTCTCTCTCCCCTCCCCCCTTAGTCTCCCTCATTGAGGACATTTATAGATCATAAATGTATGAAAGAATTCATTATGAGAAGCAGAAAGAGAGGGACAGATTTTAAAAGTGTGGTTTCCTGGTTCTTAGGCTTAACTCTTCATTATTCAACTAGCTGTGCTTGCAAAATTGAATGAGAAAATAATTCTACCTGAAACTAATTAATTGCATGTCCTTTAATTTGAATGTTCAAATTATCCAATTCAACAATTGTAATATACATGTAAAAAGGGAGCTTTAGAAAAGACGTCTTTAAAAATCTACTTCACAGTCTTTTCTCTTCGTTTCTGATCTGTGCATGAAGAAAAAATGCTATTAATTGAGCCATTTTTGTGACACAAAATAGCTTCCTTTATGCTTACAATGACAAAGAGAAGATTAACATTGTGTTTGTAAAAGCTACAAGGCTTTTAGAAAATTATTCATTATATAAAGAAGAGTCATTAGTTTTATTTTGTTTATGACAAGTGAAATATTCTGTGGTTGGTATTAAATATAATCTACTTGGATCCTTAGAGTTAGTACTTAAAATATTTTATCTCTGTTTATTCCTTATTATATTATCTGATTTGAAATACTACATACGAGAATCCTAAGGCACATTGTAATGTTTATAACCCTTCAAACATCAAACTGGATGCATTTTTATCTTGAATATGTGAAATGTCTTCCTCCTTACCTAAAAGTAACTGGTGTGCATTGGCTTAGCCTTGAAACAACAAATTTAACGGCCAATAGATGGCACTGAAACTATTCAAAAAATACTCTCTACCTTTTCCATTCCACTGAATATGATTATCTCTGAGAGCAAATGACAATTTATATAGTTAAATTAAAAAGAAAGGCATATCCAGAATGTCCATGCTGAAAAATCTGAAATATTTAGTGGTTGCATTCCTGTTGAAAATTTTAGCACCCGAATTTTAGCCTTCTTTCTCTGTGTCGTTCAAAGACATTTCACCACCACCTACTAGGATTTCTGAGGAGGTCTGTAAGCTCACTTGGTATGTGTGATGTCTGTAGAGATTTCATTTTTGGTACTCTTTCCCTGCTTATGTGATCCTGGTGGGGCGAGGATTACTGAGAAATGTAATTAAGTCTTTTCATTACCAGTCCTCACCTGGATTTTTCTAAAGCCAACTTCACAAGTAACCTTTTTATTCTCTGTAGTAAACAAGCCCATAATATGTCCAATGAATCACACAGAGTAAAATAGAAAATGCATGTTAGCACTTCAACACATACTGCAGCAAACAGAGTAATCCATTTATAGGATGGGACTAATTTCCCTCTAAAATTGGCTAACAATGGGCTTGATTATGTAGACTTGGTACAGAAAGATCCCATGTGGAGTTCAAATGGAATGCCACGCACATAGGAAGCAAAATAGTACTATATCTGTTTCAAGTAAGATCTGGTGTCTGTGCCCTAATCTTTGCCTGTCTGTCTTTCTTTCTTTCTTTCTTTCTTTCTTTCTTTCTTTCTTTCTTTCTTTCTTTCTTTCTTATTTATTTATTTTTGCAGTTACATTGAGCATCTCACAAAGCTAGGTGATATTTTCAGAAAAATATTATCAGCATGATGTGCCATCCAACATCATAGCTATTCCATCTTCAGATTATACCCCACCACTTTTTCAAATCCCTGTCTTAAAACAATTGAAGAAGGCATTGCTTTCATCTAGAATAGTGTAAATCAGGGTTTTATGAAAATTCAGCACCAAGTTAAACTTACACATAGCTAGAGAAGGACCACATTTCAACCTACTCACTTATGCATAAAATAATAAAGCATATAAGTTGTGAATGTGTTGATATTTTCTTAATATTATTTATTTTATATGAGACATTGTCATGACATAAATGCATGCATATATTTATGATTGTATGCACATTTCATGATGACGGCTCTTATATACATATGAAATAAGGCAGTGTATCTGGAGGGTCTAATATCGTGCCTGGTTATTTTTTTGAGTACCTACTAAAATAGGTTGCAAGATAAGTAGACAAAATAATGTGTTGCCTGTTCAAATACTAAATATGTATTTTTGCCAATAGTGTTCATACAAGTCTCTGCACCTCACTTTACTGAAACCATTCTTCCTTAATATCTGGCTTTAAGAAATTCTCTACATATTAATTCTCATAGGAATAATCAATGCCCTAGAAATCATTATATAATGTGATCATTTCCCCTAACTTCCTATAACTACACTAGCCCTATGTATTATACAAGGAGTAAGACAAGCTCTGAATTCTTCCCAACAATATTAGATGTATTTTCATGAGCTCTGTGTTACCTGCAAATGAATTAAGGCAATTCCTTAATGTGCCTAAGAATGTTTGAAGTTCATATATAAAGAGAATTGGGAAACACATTAAAGAAGTGTCCACAAGTAATACCTGGAGACTTTTGGAATTCTATAAGGAGAAATTCCTATGGAGTACTTCATTGTGGCCAGCAGATACTCTTAATACAACAGTGTGACCTTGATGCCTGGGAGTCTAGAATGACAACATTCAACTTAATGTCTGCATTTTAGTTTCAATGACATTTCCTTCCTTCTGAAATGGATAGGTTCTCCTTTCCAGCAAAGAAACAAATAGGCCACAACTACTCTTAGGTAAAAATTAGTTTAAAAACTTAAGCAAATTAGTTAAAATCTTTAGAGCAAAGAGTGTGGAATTGTATCAAAGTTTAACAGTGAATATTCAGCTATTATGCTACAAGGTTGTCAAATAAGTGTTTGATACAAAAGATTGAAAGAATTAATAGGTGCACTATATAATCCAAACAAGTTTCAACTGTACCAAAATTAGTAACAAGAAGAAACCCAAACTAAGAGGAAACAGAAAATTTGATCTGGACTATTTAATTCAGTTTACAACAACAAAATAAATGTCGAAATATAGCTATAAGTTGTCTTCATATCCCCAGAGGGAAAAAAAAAAACATGTATATCAGAGATGTTTCCTGTCTGTGTTTTTAGAGACTCAGCCTTGTGGCTAATGAGCTCCAAGTTTAGTCAGGTAACCAACAAATTATAGGTGGTGACCTAGGGTAAGTTACCTAACTTCACAAGCCCTCAGCCATCGTATCAGCATAATAACTTTACCTACTTTACAGGGGTGTTTGGAGAATTATATATATTTTTTAATTTTTTTAATGTTTATTTTTGAGAGAGACAGAGGGTGCGTGAGCAGGGGAGGGGCAGAGAGAGAGGGGGACACGGAATCTGAAGCAGGCTCCAGGCTCTGAGCTGTCAGCACAGAGCCCCACGCGGGGCTCGAACCTACAAACCATGAGATCAGGACCTGAGCTGAAGTCAGAGGCTAAACTGACTGAGCCACCCAGGTGCCCCTGGAGAATTATATTTAAAAACACACATACTGAATGTAAAATGGTACCACTGCTCTTGCTTGCCAGTATCTCAGTAGGTTAAACATAGTTAGACATGTGACTCAACAATTCGACTGCATTCACTCAAAATAATTGAAAACTTGCATATGAGTGTTCATAGCAGCATTATTCACAGTAGTCAAAAGAATGGAAACTAACCCAAATGTCCATCAACTGATACAGGGGTAAACAAAATGTGGTACATACGTACAATGGAATATTATTCAGGCACAAAAAAGGAACAAAGTATTGATAACCTGCTATAACATAGATGAACCTTGTAAACTTGCTAAGTGAAAGAAGCCAGACACAAAAGGCCAAAAATTATATGATCTCATATACAGGAAATATCCATAATAGGCAAATACATAGAAACCGAAAACAGATTAGTGGTTGGCAGGGGCTGAGGGCAGGAGGAACTAGGGAGCAGCTGCTAATGAGTACTGGGTTTCCATGTGTGATCGTGAAAAAGTTCTGGAATTATTTAATGGTGATAGGTGCAAAAACATTGTGAATATTCTTCATGCCAGTGAACTGTACATTTTAGAATGGTTAAAATGGTAAATTTTATGGGTATTTTGCTACAATCGTAAAGATATAAAAACAAAAATTAACAAGGAAGAATGTAGATGCTAAAAGTTCTGAGCTCTCAACATTGACCAATGGATGTAGTTTTGAACTTGCCAGGATTCTTTATGATACACTGCATATGCAAATATTAAGAATCACTCAGGGGCACCTGGGTGGCTCAGTTGGTTAAGCTTCCGACTTTGGCTCAGGTCATGATCTTGCGGTTTGTGAGTTCGAGTCCCTCATCGGGCTCTGAGCTGTCAGCACAGCCTGCTTCAGATTCTGTGTCTCCCTCTCTCTTTGTCCCTCCCCTGTTCATACTCTCTCTGTCTCTTTCAAAAACAAATAAACATTAATTTTTTTTAAAGAAGAACCACTCAAAGAAATACTGATAAAAGACTCTAGCTTGGGTAAACTGCAATGATGAAATAGCTTCAAATCTTATTAATACATAAGGGCTCTTGGGTGGCTCAGTCAGTTAAGTTGTTGGACTCTTGATTTCAGCTCAGGTCATGATCTAATGGTTCACGGGTTTGGACCCCACATCAGGCTCTGTGCTGACAGTGAAGATCCTGCTTGGGATTTTGTTTCCCTCTCTTTCTGCCACTTCCCTGCTTGCTCTCTATCTCTCTCTCTCAAAATAAATAAAAATAAACTTAAAAAACCTTATTAATACATCAACTAAGTAGTCAACACTGCATTTGTACAGAGTTCAAGCTCTAGTCTGGTAGAGGTTTGGTAACTGCTAAAAGTATTGCTAAAAATAATAAGAAACACACTTTGGCAGAAGAGATATTTTATCCATTATGGTTGGTCACATAAAAAGTGGACTGTAAGAATCATACTCAGGATCCAGTTATGTTTTGTTTACCTTAAACAATTACTGTTCCATAGTCTTTAGAACTAAAGATAACTTAGAGATAATTTAACCCAACTATTTCAATTTTTAGATGAGAAAACCAAGATAAAGAATGGACAAATAGCCTGCTTAAGATTAGTAAAAGAGGATACGTGACATTTTGATGCTGCTAGCACCTTTTATTGTCAAAAATACTGTCAAATGACAGATAACTTTTTGCCTGTTCCTGATCCCCACCTACTCATTATTAAATCAGGCTTGCAGATAAAGATGCTGATTGAAGAGTTCTGTCATACATACATTGCTTGTAAATATATTCCAATAGTTTTACACTTTGATGCCAAAGAACTCATGCCAAAATATTACATTTTGCACTTATAATTAGTAGTAGATTGAATAAGAAATAAGTCTGCCTATTCTCAAATGGCTTTCCCATATTCCAAAAACTGGTGTAAAAATAGCCTTATAATTAGAGTATGCTGTTTGCCTTTCTGCCCGGTCCCTGTCCCTTGGAACCCCACCACTATGGCCTGTATTTAAATGGCACACAGTTAAAAAGACTAATCTTCTTCTCAGAGCTATCTCATTTGGAAGAATATTCTTGCTTTACATCATTCCTTAATGGAAAAACTTCTCAGCTAGCATCTCAAGGACATCCAACTCTGGTTTTCACTACCTTGAGGCTATTGATAGAAATGTCTAATAACTGATTATGATCTACTCTTTCATTGCTGTATATTAATAATTGGATGGTTCAAAGAACTGTGGATTCTGTCCCTGTAATTACCTAAGGCAGTGAATTATTTCTGAATATAACAGGTCATGGAGTAGGGGTTTTCCTACACTCCCACCTCTGTTCCTCCTGCTGGCACTCTCCTTGGTGCCTGACACCTTGCTTTGAACATAGCTGTCCCACAGGGAAGTTTGCACAATATACACTCGAACTCTGGATAAAGAATCTCCTCTGTAAGAATACAGCCTGTGATCATCTCTCTCATCTTAACGTCATCTCCCAATTTCCAGTGAGTATATAGTGCCACACAGCCTTCTGAGTGTCTTGAAAGATATTCCTATGGGTACAACATTAATAGTAATATGTGACTAATATCCATTTCAACTACTGCCATATTCCTGGTGTTAGGATATCTGAAATCAAAAAAAAAATCCTGCTCATCTTTACCTCCTGAGTAAATACTGTATGCCTAATTTGACCTGATGTTTTCACTGTTACCCAGTAGAGGCTAGGCTAAGCATACTTCAGGTATACATTGGTTGACAATTTGGGAATGATTACCAATTACTGCAGGAGACACAGTCAATATTGTCTCTTCTAAATCATTTTCCTTTTAAAGAAAATCTAAACATTCTGTAATAACAGATTAGAAAAATTTGATTATACCAGGTGATTAGTAGATACTTTCTTGGTTTAACTTTAATACCAAATTTATTGTTAAAGACAGAAAGCAGATGAAGAAAGAGAAAGAAAATACATATGCATATATCAATCAAATTTTCCCAATCTCTTTGACATATTGTGGCATATATACTTCTGGTTTTCATAAAAACAATCAACTGCAGAAACCATATTTCATAAAGTCTTACCTAGAATGGCTTCATAAAAGTAAATGCATACTGAATTCAAGCTTGAAGAAAATGTATGCCTGACTTACTGTTTTAGTCCATTGTGGCTGCTATAACAAAATACCACCCACTGCGTGGCTTACAAACCACAGAAATTTATTGCTGACAGTTCTGGAAGCTGGGAAGACCAAGATCAAGGCACTAGCATAGTCACCTTCTCAAGAGTACCCTCTTCCTGCTTCATAACTGTCACCTTCATTCTGTTTCCTTATAGGGTGGAAGGAGCTAGAGGTCTCTATGTAGCCACTTTTTAAAGTAATTAATCCCATTCATGATGGCTCCACACTCATGGTTTAGGCATCTCCCAAAGGTCCCAACTACTAATATCATCGCATTGGATATTAGTATTTCAACATGTGAATTAGGAGTTGGGGGACAGGCACAAGCATTCAGACCATAGCACTTACCAAAATTACATAGTGGAACTAGGACTAAAACCCAGGATTTAACCAACCAACACTCTTTATATGTATTTTTGTATTAAGTTAATTATAATACATTAAGGTAAGAATTACCTTTCCTGATGATTAAAATCTCAAGTGCCAATCTATATAAGTATATTGTGTTAGGTTTGTGTGTGTGTGTGTGTGTGTGTGTGTGTGTGTGTGTGTGTGTACATGCAGACATGCACATGTGTTTGATATCTGTAATGAGAGTGAGGGAAGAGAGAGGTGTGTGAGCAGGTATGAATAAAACCACAGTTTCTGCCCTCAAAATTTTTTTGTCTTAGAAACAGTTAAGAAAACTTATTTTCACTTCTGTATAAGTGGTTTTGATTAATATTTGTTTAAACACTAAAATAGAGAAACTGTCATTATATGAAAAATTCAGTTGCCTTCAGTGCAACTCAGCAGTTCTTTACCCATACCTAATTGACTTCCTACTTAATTTCCTACCACAGTAAATGCAAATTTCCTCTAATCTTCTCAAATGGCCTGATCTACCTCTGTTTTTCTCCTCCCCTGGCAAACAACCCCTGAGTTGACTTTATTCAGAGTGAGGTCACCAGATAAGAGTTCTCCTAACTATCTTTCCCTTTTACCAACATTGTCTCTGAATTATCACCCATGAGTTTCTACAGTTCTCTGGCCTAAGAAGGGATGTCTTTTCTAAATCAAGCTTTTTCTGTTAATAACAGTCCTGTGCTGATTCTTCTTCATTTGCCCCTCCCCATCCCTACATGATTTCTCTGCCTTTCTCTGTTCTGTTCTGAGTTGCAAAAGACCGGCCTTTTCAGACTGCGTCACTCAGCCACTCGTGCCCTGTGGGTTTCTGTGGTGCTTGGACAATGGCAAGTAGAAGGAAATCAGAGGGTGAGAGGAAGAAGATTCGAGATTTCCCCACTACTGTCTTTGGCCCATGCCCTTTTCCTGCTTTACTGCAACAGGGGTTGCATATGGACTGTGGCCCAGAGGGTAACCCCTCTTAACTTGAGCTCTCACTTGGACTTGGCTAAAATGTTCATGTTCTCCCCTGTCCCCTCAGACCAAGGGGTCATAAGGCATCTGTGCGGCTACAGGTCCCTGGATGCCTCACCAATCCTTGTTTCTTTAATCTTGTTCACTCCCCTGTAGATAGCCCATCTCTTTCAAGTGAAGCCTTTTGGACATGCTACCTGTATCCAACCGGCACCCTGACTGACCCAGTCTTCTCTCATCCTCTCTAGGCCCAAGATGCGATTCTCTTCGTCTTTTTACCTTGCTCACAACTTTATATTTTTTACTTTCCTTGATTTGTAACTATGTTCAAATCTTATCAGTCTTGGGACACTTCCTCTCTCATCTTTCTTATTCTTTCAACCCTTTTTTCAAAGAGTTGTCTATAAACATTAAAATGTGGTATTTGCTTCCATAACTGTTTTAATACAGCTACATCTTATTTTTTATTAATATGTAACAGAGATAAGAAAACATGTGTAATTTACATGCCTAACTTAACGAATTGATGGAGGACAAACCCCCAGTCATCCCTGCTCAGATCAAGACATTGGAACATAGGAGGTCCCCAGAAGCCTCCTACACAGGCCTTCCTAATCATACCCACTCCCTCTTCTTCCATTAACTATCCCGAATCTACTTTAGAGTTTTACTACCTAAGTACACATCAGTAAAAAGATATTAATTTTGTCATTTTTGACTTTTATACAATGAAATCCTACAGTACTTTTCTTAGCTATGTTGGCTTCTTTCTTTTAATATGTTTTTAATCCACTAATTTTTTTATACATCTTTAGTTTATCATTGCTCTTTAGTATTCTATCATATAGATATACCATAATTTGTTTATTTACTTTACCATTGGTGGACACTTGGGTTGTTTGTAGTTTTGAACTATACACCATGACCCTTCAAGTGCATGTATCCTAATAAGCATAAGGAAGCCTCTCTATGGGGTTTATGGCTAGGTATGACATAGCCTGTGTCATATGTCTGTCTTTCAGATCTCCTAGGTATGGCCAATTGTTTTCTGAAGCGATCTTCACGGTTTATGCTCTGACAAGCAAGTCGTGAAAATCTCTGTCCTTACCAACACTTAGCATTATTGCACTATTAGATTTTGCCTTCTAATCATTGATGAGTTATGTTTTATGATTGTAGGTTGCATTTATATCCCTGATTGCTAGTGAGATTGAACGTCTTTTGAAGTGTTTTTTTTTAATTTTTGCCCATTTTCCCATTTTGTCTTTTTATTGTTGCATTTTAAGAATTTTTAACATATTCTGAATATGAGATTTTATTGGTTATTGTATTGTAAATAGTTCCTATCTGTAGAATAATTTTTTACTCTTCAAAATCTATTTTTTGATGAACACAAGTTCTTAATGTAGTCCACTTACCAATCTTTCTATTTTTGCCTAATTCTTTTGCATGCTGCTTAATAAACCACTCGATATTCCCAAAGTCCTAAAGATTGTATTCAGAGACTACTATATAATATTATAGAATTTTATTTGGTGTTTTTCACATTTAGGTCCATAATTCACCTGGAATTGTGTGTGTGTGTGTGTGTGTGTGCGCGCGCCTTAGGTGAGGTAGGGGTTCATTTAATTTTGTGTTTTACTTATCAATATAAAGTTTTTGCAACAATATTTTTTGAAAAGACTATTTCCCTCAGTGTTTCATAGAACTTCCATTGCTAAAAATCAAATTTTAGTATTTGTAGGTCCATTTCTGAGCTTCTGATCTATTCCATTCCTATGTTTATCTGTCTATTCACTAATACTACCTGCTTTTAATTTTGGTGTCTTTTTTTTCTTATTTTTTTAAATTAAAAAAAATTTTTTTACTGTTTATTTAATTTTGAGAGAGACAGAGTATAAGTGGGGGAGGGGCAAAGAGAGAGGGGGATACAGAATCCAAAGCAGGCTCCAGGCTTTGAGCTGTCATCACAGAGCCCAAAAGGGGGCTAGAACTCAGGAACCCGGAGATCATGACCCGAGCCAAAGTTGGATGCTTACCCACTTAACCGACTGAGCCACCCAGGTGCCCCTCTTGTTTTTGTTTTGTTTTGTTTTGTTTAATGCTTCAAGTTTTTGTTTAAATTCTAGTTAGTTAACATAGAGTATAATATTACTTTCACAAGGAGAATTTAGTGATTCGTCACTTACATATAACACCCAGTGCTCATCAAAACAAGTGCCCTCCTTAATGCCTATCACCCATTTAGCCCATGCTCCCACCCACCTCCTCTCCAGCAACCCTTATAATTATGGTATTTTCATAATTTTTCTTGATATTTGTAGAGCAAACATTATAACCTTGATCTTTTTCTTAAAGATATCTTAGATATTTTTTACCCTTTGTATTTTACACAAATTTAATATTTGCTTTCCCGTTCCTCAAAAAAGTAAAGTAACTATTAGGTATTTTGATTATAATTGCAGTAAATCTATATATCAATTTGGAAAAAGTTATACAATTCCAATATTAAATTATCTGAGCTACGAATATAAAAATATGAAACACTTTGTGAATTTGTGCATTAGCCTTGCAAAGGATATACTCATCTCCAGACTGTTCTATTGCGGACTTAATTATGAAATGGGAGTGAGTTAGAATTAGAGATGGTAGGGGCACCTGGGTGGCTCATTTGGTTAAGCATCTGACTTTAATGCAGGTCATGATCTCACAGTTCATGGGTTCAAGCCCCACATCAGGCTCTGTGCTGACAACTCAGAGTCTGAAGCCTGCTTCAGATTCCCTGTCTCTCTCTCTCTCTGCCCCCCCCCCCACTCATGCTCTGTCTCTCTCTCTCTCTCAAAAAATAAACATTAAAGTGGTGCCTGGGTGGCTCAGTCGGTTGAGCGTCCAACTTTGGCTGAGGTCATGATCTCATGGTCGGTAAGGTCGAGCCCTGCGTGGGACTCTGTGCTGACAGCTCAGAGCCCAGAGTCTGCTTCAGATTCTGTGTCTCCTTCTCTCTCTGCCCCTCCCCTGCTCGGACTCTGCCTCTCTTTCTCTCTCAAAGATAAATAAAAATTTAATAAAATAATAAGCATTAAAAATAAATAAAAATTGGGGCTCCTGGGTGGCTCTGTTGGTTAAGCATCCGACTTGGCTCAGGTCATGATCTCACAGTTCGTGAGTTCAAGCCCTGCGTCGGGCTCTGTGCTGACAGCTCAGAGCCTGGAGCCTGCTTCGGATTCTGTGTCTCCCTCTCTCTCTCTGCCCCTCCCCCACTCGTTTTCTCTCTCTCTCTTTTTCAAAAATAAATGAAATATTAAGAAAAAATTAAAAATAAATAAATAAATAAATAAATAATTAAATAAAATAATTAGAGATGGCAGTCAAAAAGTGAAACACTTGAATTTGAATCTTCGAAGGTGATTGGTGATGAAAACCTCAGGTGTATAACCAGAGAAGTGGGTTGCTGAAGGACAACGGAAGAAATAATCATTAGAGATGAGAGGTCTGTGCAGTTGAGAGTACATGATCCATACTCCAGGAATCATTTTTGAGTTGTAATAAGGATGATAGAAGTACCTACCACTAAGTATCATTGTAAAGTTTAAAGGAAATAATCCATATAAAACACTAAAAATAGTGTAAGTACTCACTACATATCAGCTACCATTTTTTTTCAATTTTATTATATTCCTCTTCTGTAATTAAGGTGGATTTGTTTCTCAGAAAGCTTCCTGAGTTTGTATGTACTCTTCGCCTTTAGGTTTTTTCCTTTGACCCTGAGCTGGATAGCTATTTGAAAAGGGGCAAATGAGATACATGTATATGAACTATATATTTTAAAATATGTATTTAGGCAATAAAATTAGGGATAGTTTAGGTGTAGCTTCTGAAGTTATGTGTTAAGCAAGTATACGTTTTATGTATGGTCTACTTCAGTTAACCATAAATAAGCGTTCAAAAAGCATTAAACTAAAAACTGTAAAATATGGCGTAGTGAATCATTTAATTTTCAATGTATTGCAAAATACTTCTTTAGATGTAGTGTTCTAAAATAAGCATAATCTGTGCCAACAGGGTACTACTAGTTTACTCTCCAAGTGAGTTAGTTCTTTTCAAAGTTATTTTAAAAAAAGACAAAAATCAAAACTTCCAACTCTTCTGAATACCTCAATAAAAAGACTAATAGTAAACAGCTGATGTGATTTCACTTCACAGTAACTCTGCTCTAAACATTCTGATCCCAGGTAAGATTAATGGATAATTCATGCAGTGCACTTGTTATAATGATGATCTAAGAGACAGACATGCTGATTAAATGTGTACCACCATAGCAGCCTACAGCTGCCTTCTAAGCATCCATTTATAGTGTAAATTTAGTGAAGCTTCAGAAAAGCCCCTAAGAATTACATAGAAAGATGGACATTCTAAGTTACAGCAGTGCAAATAAGAGAAAAATCAGAGGAGGCACGGATATAAAAATATTATCCATAATCTATTGAGAAGAAATACAAGTAGGAAGTTAGATGGGGTCCACCAATTTGAAATCCTTTCGACTGTGCAAATAGCAAAATCTTAGAGTCACGTGTCTCAAACTACCTAAGTGAAACCTCCCAGCCATTCCTGCGATCACCGGGGGAAAAAATAACCACTGTGAAAATTGTTAAATCTGGAACCAATTTGTGAAAATTAATGCAAAGATATTAGGATTAAATTCTCTAAGAGGATGCAGGCATGATAATTTTGGTAGTAATAATTTACCGGTGTGCATGCATATTAGCCTAAATTTTCTTTCCCGATCACTTTCAGGAGACTACCTCTGAATCAAATAGCAGCCCTGTCTGAGGCATATGCTAGGACCTTTCCCCGGCAATGGCAAGGAAGGGACTCTGTAAATGTCCTTCTCACCCACACGTACATTAATATCAGATTGCCAGCTACATTACCCTCAATTCACCATCAAGGGCATGTTTGAGCCTTATTTAAATATGTAATTGCTTTCTTTGTTACTTATTTCTTAAAGCCTTCAGATGGGTGAGTAGCATGTGACTAAGCACCTGACCCTTGTCTGAGTTATCCAGACTTTCTCAGTCCCTTCTGACATTGTTTCTAATTTATTCATTCACTCACCAAATCTTTATTAGGCACCACCAATGTGGTAGGCACTCTGCTGGATGTTATATAGGCTGGTGAATGAAACAGACATTCTCCATGATGTTATAGAATTGAAAGTTTGGGGATAATTATTCAGTTCCTGTAGTTTGCCTCCTGTGTTATCCTCTGCAGTAGTATACCTCATAGCATTTATCACTACTTTGCAAACAAAGGTTCAATAAATGTGTGTTCAATTAAGGGAATGAAAATAAGAAATTGAAAGGGTCTTTGGAGCTCAGAAATTAAAGTTGCTGGAAAAAAGTTTAAATTACTTTTCCGTAGCTAGTGTTTACCCCTTCTTTCTTTTTTTACTTCTTTTTTTTTTTTTTTTTTAATCATTCTCTGAGGCTTGGAAACTGCTGTGACTGCAAGAAAACTCCCAAAGGGATGGTCATCTATTCTGTATTAGGGATGTTAATGCTGCTCTCCATTAGTGTGGAGAACCATGTGCTGACTTTGCTCAGAGAGGGAAAACCAAGCAGAAGTGAGCATGATTAGGAGTTATTAATTTATTATTAGGACAAAATAGTCTCATTATTTTTGCTGCCTGCTGCATGGATCTGATAGCAAGAGTCCAAGACCCTATCATTTATTCTTCCAATAACGCTTCATTTCACTTTGGGTTTGTTCATCTTTTAACATGTATTGATTGCATTTTAAAACAAATTAATTTTGGTTCTGCAGGAAACTTTCATGAATAGAAAAAAAATTGCAGGATAGTGATTTTATCTATGGGGTATATGAAATACTTTGCCTTTGACATAAGCTTATTGATATGGTCCTCTGACTCTAGTACTAGATGTTGCATGCAGGTCTAATAAGTTTTTAAAAGTGAAAAATAATTTAAATGGTTGTCCTCTGTAATTTTCTGTCTGAATATAAACAAACATAAAATTAGCTGACTTCCTCTTATATCAGTTACGTGTTTTGTTTTTAAAAAATCCAGTTTACATCAAATTGAACCAGATGATACAATTACCAAATGAAGATGATGTTTAAAAAAAAAAAAAACAAACAAAACAAAAAAACAAAAACCAAAGATGTAGGAAGTTAATGGGAAGCTAAGAAAAATGATGATTCTGTACCCAAAGACTTGTCCCTGTGCTTTGTGGCCTATCCCTACATGAACATTCTATATCCTGGGTGGTAACAGATCAAAGTTAGTCCTGAAATTTGAGTCCAGTTCAGTTAAGCTTGGAAAAAAAGACAGCATTCTCTAGAGAATTTGAGAATATAAGGTAGCTTATTGGCTATGTAAAAAATGTCCAAGGCGTGCCAGGGAAAGAGTAGGAATACAGGGAAGCAGAGAAATACAACAAATTAATTTGTGGATGAGAATCTGTGAAAGATTGAGAAATGAAGCAGCTTAGGTTTTTGCAGAACTAAAAATAACTGGGGTGTGAGGCACAAGAGGAATATCGAGCTTCAACTTTCTAAGTAGAAGTCTGACACATATTAGACCCTCTATAAATATTAATGAATGAATGAATGAATAATGTCAATTCAATTGTAATGTCAACCCAGACAGTGGCAGACCACAACGTTTGACTGGTGGCCCAAATACAATGTACGATGATGTAAAATGCTAAAGATAGTGTCTGACACGAAAAAAGTCTATGTAAGTGTTGTCTATTGGTATTATATCTATTTTTATTATCATTATTAGTAGTACTAGTATTCTTTCCTTGGTTTGGAAAAAAATAACATTCTCTGATGGAAAATATGGTCTCTTTGAAACAAGTTAGGCTCCATCTTGATGACTGGCTTACAAGGGAAACTGGATTACTTTGGAAGTGTTAGCTAATTCTCAGGGCCCTTTATTACACAGTAAAAGCACCCTAAATTTCAACACTTAGAAAAACTGAATCTGATTTCTCCACCTATACAATTACCCCTATGAGATATTGGAAAGAGGTATTTTCTAAATGTGTTAATTCCTTCCAATGCCACTTTGAGATCATTTTGAGAAACATAATATATTTTATCAATTCAAGTAATATAATACCATCTTATATTTACATATACAAATTAACAATTCATGAAAGCTCTCAAGTATCTATATATAACTAAGGTCTTAATTGTCCCTGTTTTAGAGATGTGCAGACTAAGGCTCAGAGAGGTTTCCTGGTTCAAATGACAAGAGTAATAAATCTGGGTGCTGAGACTAAACTCAAGATCCTATGCCACCTAGTCTTTTATTCTGAGTGAGCAGGTGTTTAAGAAAACTTCTCTAGAGAATTTAGTCTCATTTGAGAAATAATTTTTTTCCCTTTTTCTTCTCTAACTCAGCAAGATGAAGGGAAAAAAAGCACAAAAGAATACAACGCATTTGATATAAATTAATTCTTTGCAAAATGGCTGTTTTAGTCCATTTAGGTTGCTATAACAAAATACCACAGACTGAATGGCTTATAACAACAGAAATTTATTTCTCGCCCTTCTGGAAAAGTCCAAGAAGATCAAGGTACCAGCAGATTTGGTATCTGGTGATATCATTTCCTGGTTCGTAGATGACCATCTTCTCACTATGTCCTCAAGTAGTGGAAGGGGCTAGGGAGCTCTCTGGCATCTCTTTTATAAGAGCATTAAATCCATTTATAAGGGCTCTGACCTCACAAACACTTTTCAATCAGACTGTTTGCTTTCTTATTGTTGAGTTTTAAGTTGTATATTTTGGATAACAGTCTTTTATCAGGTATGTCTTTTACAAATATTTTCTTCCAGAGTCTGTCTGGTATTTTAATTCTCTTGGTGCTGTCTTTCACAGGAAAGTGTTTACTTTTAATGAAGTCCTACTTATCAATTATTTCTTTCATGTTGTGTCATTGGTATTGTATCTTAAAAGGCATCGCCATACCCAAAGTCATCTAGATTTTCTCCTATGTCATCTTTGGGAGTTTTAGATTTTGTATCTTTTACATTTAGGTCTGTGATACAGTTTGACTTAAATTTTGTGAAGGATGTAATATTTGTGTCTAGATTCATTTTTTGCAGGTGGATATTCAGTTGTTCCACTATCATTTGTTGAGAAACTACCTTTGTTCCAATGTATTGCCTTTGCTCCTTTGTCAAAGATCAGTTGACTAAATTTATGGGTGTCTACTTCTGGGCTCTCTGTTCTGTTCCATTTACACGTTGTCTATTCTTTTGCCAATACCATACTGTCTTGATTAGTATAGTTTTATAGTAAGTCTTCCAACTTTCTAATTTAATATCGTTTGGCTGTTCTGGGTCTTTCACCTCTCCATTTAAACTTTAGAATTAGTTTGTCAATATCCATAAAATAATTTGATGGGTTTTGATTGGGGTTTTATTGAATCTATAGATCAAGCTGGAAAGAAGTGACATCTTGACTATATTGAGTCTTCCTAGCAATATACATGGACTATCTCTCCATTTGTTTAATTTTTCTTTGACTTTATATATCAATTTTGTAGTATTCCTCACATAGATCTTGTATATATTTTGTTAGATTTATACCTAAGTTTTTCATTTTTGAGCGTGCTAATGTAAATGGTATTGTGTTTTTAATTTCAAAATGTCACTTGTTCATTGTTGGTATGTGAGAAAGCAATTAATTGACTTTTGTGTATTAACCTTGTATCCTGCAACTTTGCTGTAATTGCTTTTTAGTTCCAGGAGTGTGTTGTTTGTTTGTTTGTTTGTTTGTTTGGTTTTTGAATATTTTTTTGAATTTTCTACATAGACAATAATGTCACCTGCAAACAAGGATAGTTTTTATGTCTTCCTTCCAATCTGTATGCCTTTTATTTTATTTCCTTGCCTTATTTCATTAGCAGTACTTTTAATTCAATCTTGAAAAAGAGTGGTAAGAGGGAACATCCTTGTCATATCTGATCTTAGTGGGAAAGCTTTCATTTCTTCACCACTAAGTATAATGTTAGGTGTAAGCATTTTGTAGATTGTCTTTACAAAGTTGAAAAAGTTACCCTTTGCCAGCTTAGAGCTTTTGAGCACTTACTATGTGTCAGTCACTAAGTTTGGCACTTTATGTGTACTTTTTAACTTCATCCTTATGAATTTGGTAATATTATCTATTTTTTATAGTTATTCAGATACATTCAAACACTTTCCAAAGTGTTTGAGCTGGCAAATTAATCTAGTAAGCTGTCAAACAGTACCTTCTCTGCATCACAGTAGTTACTGTGTCTGTTCTGACCTTAGAGTTCTTTATTTTCCACTTTTTCCTTGTCCTCCTACTAAAATACTAAAAAAAAAAAAAAAATGGGGGCAGAAACTTCTCTGTTTTGCTCACTATTTAATCCTTAGCGTCCAAAATTGTGTTTGGCCCATACATAATTACTGAATGAATAAATGAATTAGCAAATGCTAATACAATTCAGATATTTAATTCTTGTACCTAAGTTCTTAATTATCATATACCACCTGTATGTGAACCATCAAAAAGTTTCACTGAATATCTTCACCCTCTGGTGTCCTTTTTCAGGTTCCTAGAGTTAAAGATATGGAAGAAGGTAGATGGATCCCTATTATGGAGCCACAATTCTGGGTTTGACAATATAGCATTATACCTAACTATTGGTATCATTCATCAAACCAGAGTATAAGAGTCAAAACACAGAAGGAAAACCTGAAATTAAAAAAAAATCCCTTTATATATTTACAAACTAGTTTAATTTAAACCAAAGAACAAAGAGACTTTTGCTATTACTCTAAACTTGTTGGCTGCTGTATATCATTATTACTCTCGAGATCTTCCTATTATTTCAAAATTGTGAGCTATATGAAGTTAAAATTAGTAAGGGAATTTGAGTGTCTGTATTTCCCAGCTGGATTTCTTTTAACCTAATAATTTGCATGTACACACTCAGGGTTTTGATTTTGCAATTTTAATGCCAGTTACAAAATGGTCAGGTTACAGCACTAAGTTAATAAGTAGAGACCACAGCAGTGTTACAACAACAGGGCCTTGGTGGCATTCCAAAGAAATCAAAGGCAAAAGTAATATTTCATTAGGTTCAAACCGTGTGACTGTTTAGAATGAGTTCATTTTATAGTCCTTGTCTAAGCTCAGTCCAAGTATTTCCCCATTTGTGTGTTCCTGGATGGCACCTTACAATCACAATTCCATGTGTATTCCATGCAGTCACTGTTATATAGCTGCCTTCCAGTGAATACTGTATAGATAAGTTTGTTTAGAGCCAGTTCTATAGCAAAGAGCTTCAAGAAACCATATTAGTTTTGCAAAGTAATACAGGCCCTGAGACACAGACATGGGAGGGGGAAAAAAGCATTAATGAAACTGGAAAGTATAACTCATATTATTTATGTGCTTCCCATATAGTTATCCGTGGAAACATGTTGACAAACTTTAAGTCTCACAGTGTAATTCAAATGTATCTTATTTTTAAAAACTCACTATTTACACAGAGCCAGCCGAAGAAGATGTTTTCTTTGCTTTCCACCATAGTAAATAACAATTACTGAGGACTTATTGGCAAATAAGTGAATAACAATATTATTAGCAATATATTAGCAATAATATTAGCAATATTATTTCTAATTCTTTTGACAAACATGCAAGCTGCAATAATTTTGCCCATTCTTGGGAGGAACCAAAGGTATTTTCCTAGAGTCATATTACCGTCTAGTAATTTTTTGATGAAGTCTTTTGAGTTTCCTACAATTGAGTATCATGTATGTGCAAATAGTGAAAGTTTGACTTCTTCCTTACCAATTAGTATGCCTTTTATTTCTTTTCTTTTCTTTTCTTCTCTCTCTCTTTTGTTTGTCTAATTTGTCTGATTCTAAGCCGTATATTCTATTTAACATTCATTTAAAATACGTAGTGAATATTTTATGATTAGGACAGTGTGTGTGTGGATATTTATTTGTTTGTTTGTTTTGTTTATTTATTTTTATATAAGGTCTTCTTTTAGGTTACCTGAAAAATCTGCTAACAAAAGTCTTTTAATGATGATGAGTTTCATGTCTATCATTTGGGATTCTTTTCTGAAAATAAACATGCGTTCTCTTTTTATCTTTGTTAAACTATATATTTTAGTATACATTTTTATTTTAGCAGTCAAGTTAGAAAAGAATGAAGAAATCAGGGATCATCTTTCATGAAGAAGTAAATACAACTATTTCCAATAGACTGGGGAGGGGAGTATGGATTATTCTGTTGCCAGCACAGCCAATTGTTATATTCATTCAGTGTATTTGGTGCCTACTGTGAACTGGACACTATGCCAGGAAAGAATGTTGATAATCTAACATAAACTGTCTCATCAAAAGACCCATATAATCTTATGAAAGTAAAATTTCACACTTTTGGGTAAAATTGGAGAAATATCATTCATTCAATGTCTAAATAAACACTTATTATTTTGCAAAGCAGTGTAGTAGAATTTTCATAGTCTTTGGAGTTAAACAGACCTAAGATCCAATCACCTGACTCTTTTATGAGGAAAAATTGTTTAACTTATCCAAGGCCCCAACAATGTCATCTATAAAACAGGAATTATAGAATTTAACTGTTGCGATCATTACACAAGATAGTGTATGTTAAAAAAAATCTGGCATGGGGGCACTTGGGTGGCTCAGTCAGTTAAGAGTCTGACTTTGGCTCAGGCCACGATCTCACAGTTCGTGGATTTGATCCTTGTTGGGCTCTGTGCTGCCAGCTCAGAGCCTAGAGCCTGCTTTGGGTTCTCTCTCTGCCCCTCCCCAACTCTTACTCTGTCTCTCTCTGTCTCTCAAAAATAAATAAATGTTAAATTTTTTTAATCTGGCATATAATCAATGCTGTAATTATTGTAATTGAGGTGGAACATGGGTGAATTCTAGTTAAATTTTCTCATTTTTTTTTTTACAAAGGAAGGTGAGATCCAAAGATAGGTGGTATCTCTAAGTTACAAAGCAAGGCAGAGATAGCATGTTCTAGTGCCCATGACTCCCTCTCAATTCTCAGTATTTTGAATTTCAAAAAACAATATGGAGCCTCAGCAATTAGACAAAAAAGAGAGAGAAAGAGAGAGAGAAGAAAAGAAAAGAAATAAAAGGCATACTAATTGGTAAGGAAGAAGTCAAACTTTCACTATTTGCAGATACATGATACTCAATTGTAGGAAACTCAAAAGACTTCATCAAAAATCATTAGACTAATATATGAATTCAGTAAAGTCACAGGATATAAAATCAACATACAGAAATCTGTCACATTTCTATACACCAATAATAATAAAGCAGAAAAAGAAATCAAGGAATCGATCCCATTTACAGTTATACCAAAAAACATAAAGTATCTAGAAATAAACCTAACCAAACAGGTAAAAGATCTATACTCTAAAACTATAGAACACTTTTGAAAGAAACTGAAGAGGACATAAAGAAGTGGAAAAACATTCCATGCTCCTGGATTGAAAGAACAAACATTGTTAAAATGTCTATACTACCCAAAGCAAGCTACACATTTAATGCAATCCCTATCAAAACACCACCAGCATTCTTCACAGAGCTAGAACAAACAAGCCTAAAATTTGTATGAAACAGAAAAGACCCTGAATAGCCAAAGTAATCCTGAAAAAGGAAACCAAAACTGAAGGCATCATGATGCCAGACTTCAAGCTATGTTACAAAGCTGTAGTCATCAAGACAGTGGTATTGACACAAAAACAGACACATACATAGGTCAGTGGAACAGAATAGAAAACCCAGAAATGGACCCACAACTTTATGGTCAATTGATCTTCGACAAAGCAGGAAAGAATATCCCCAATGGAAAAAAGACAGTCTCTTCACCAAATGGTGTTGGGAAAAGTGGGCAGCAACATGCAGAAAAATGAAACTGGACCACTTTCTTACACTACACACACAAATAAATTCAAGGTGGATGAAAGACCTAAATGTGAGACAGGAAACCCTCAAAATCCTAGAGGAGAACTCAGGCAGCAACCTCTTTTACTTTTGCTGTAGCAACTTCTAAGTAGACATGTCTCTGGAGGCAAGGGAAACAAAAGCAAAAATGAACCATTGAGACTTCATCAAGGTAAAAACTTGTGCACAGAGAAGGAAACAATCAACAAAACCAAAAGGCAACCTATGGAATGGGAGAAGATATTTCCAAATGATATATCTGATAAAGACTAGTATCCAAAATCTATAAAGAACTTATAAAATTCAACCCCTAACAATCCAGTGAAGAAATGGGCAAAAGATATGAATAAACATTTTTCCAAAGAAGACATCCAGATGGCTAACCGTCACATGAAAAGATACTCAACATCACTCATCATCAGGAAGTACAAATCAAAACCATGATAAGATACCACCTCACATCTGTCAGAATGGCTAAAATTAACACCACAAGAAACAACAGATGTTGATGAGGATGAGGAGAAATGGGGAACTCTCTTGTACTGTTGGTGGGAATGCAAACTGGTGCCGCCACTCTGGAAAACAGTATGCATTTTCCTCAAACAGTTAAAAATAGAACTACCCTACAAACCAGCAATTGCACAACTAGGTATTTACTAAAAAATGCAAAAATACAGATACAAAGAGGTGCACACACCCCAACGTGTATAGCAGCATTATCAACAATAGCCAAAGTATGGAAAAAGCCCAAATGTCCATCAATTGATGGATGGGTAAACATGATGTGGTATATATAATGAAATGTTGCTCAGCCATCAAAAAGAACAAACTCTTTCCATTTGCAGTGATGTGGATGGAGCTACCGTGTATTATGCTAAGCAAAATAAGTCAGAGAAAGACAAATACCATGATTTCACTCATATGTGGAATTTAAGAAACAAAACAGATGAACATATGGAAAGAAGTGAAAAAAAGAGAAGGAGGGAAATAAATCA
The DNA here is from genome assembly GCF_018350155.1 of Leopardus geoffroyi. NCBI lineage: Eukaryota > Metazoa > Chordata > Mammalia > Carnivora > Felidae > Leopardus > Leopardus geoffroyi. The sequence continues at coordinate 86,116,254 of NC_059341.1, forward strand.
TAAGAGACTCTTAAGGATAGAGGAAAAACTAAGGGTTGATGGAGGAGGTGGATGGGGGATAGGCTATACGGGTGATAATGTATTAAGGAGGTCACTTGTTGTGGTGAGCACTGGCTGTTATATGTAAGTGATAAATCACTGAATTCTACTCCTGAAATCAATACTGCATTGTGCACTAAGTAACTAAAAGTTAAATAAAAATTTGAAAAGAAGAAAAAAATAAAGCAGTAAGGATATCCAAAAAATAAAAATATAATAAATAAAAAATCTTGGGCACCTGGGTGACTCAGTGGCTTAAGAGTCTGACTCTTAATTTCAGCTTAGGGTATGATCTCACATTTTGTGAGTTTGAGCCCCATATCAGGCTACACGCCGGGAGTGTGGAACCTGCTTAGGATTCTCTCTCCCTCTCTCTCTCTGCTTTTTCCCTGCTTATACTTGTACTCTCTCTCAAAAATAAATAAATATTTAAACTAATTAAATAATTAAAAAATCTTATGGAGATAGTATGCTTTTAACTAGGACCAGTTTCTGGTTTCTTCCTCCCTCCCTTCCTGTCATCTCCACCTCCCCCCACCCACAATAGCATTACTCAGCAAATTGAACATTAGATCAGAAAATATCAAGAGAATATGAGTGATAGAGTGACTTTTGAATTAGCAAGCTAATGAATGACTCACAGAGCAGTAGCTGGAATTAGCTTGCCTATAAAGTTGGTAACTCCTGCTTTTCTATCTGCCTTCTTGATCTCATATTAACAAGAACAGGCTGGATCAGAGCACCATTAACCACAGAGGTAATTCACAAACTACACATTATCACTTAGATCTTTCTTCTGCTTTGCAATCCAGGAATGGCAGTCAGCTGATGTTAAAAGACCTGATCATTTGGAAATGTCTGCATAACCTTGATCTCTCCTATCTCAGGGAGATATTATCACTCTTTTGTCCCTGAATGCACACTCAATTTCTAAGACAGTTTGACTCCAGGATATCTGGGGAGGTCATGGCATTGGGGGAGTCATTCTTTTAGAACTAAACCTTCTTATCCCAGACTCCTTGCTTCCATCATTAGGAAGCAGAAATCCTGACACTTCCACAGTGGAGTATATTAGGTGCTGCCTTTTCTGTAGATGGTATTAAATCCACCTTTTCCTTTTTGGATTTCCTTTTGATCATCCTGATCCATATCTTATTTATTGTAATTATTCATATCAGAGATTCAAGCCAGGCTCATCATGCCATGATACATTTTGTTGCAACATGATGTGATGAAAAGTGATGTTCCAAAATTCTGAATCAATATACTGCATCCAGACTTGATTGTTAAAGTTGAATTAGATACTAAGGCTAATTTTTCATCTGAAATGCTAATATAAATAGAAGTTCCAATGAATATTAATGTTGCCAGATCAGAAAATTGTTTCTGGATATAATATTCCCTTTTGGTATTTATTTATTTATTATGGATATATATCAAGACATAACTAAGATCCATATTTCAGACATGCCCTAGTCCTTTATTCAGTTTTTTAAAAGAATATGATAAGGGAACATTAATATAGGCTGCTTCATGGTGTTTGTAGTTATTTTGGACAATGAGGTTAATTTTTTAATACACTTGTTAGAAATTTTGGAAAAATACACCCCAATGTTTTAAAGAAAAAATTGGAGAGGAAGAGCATTTTAAGAAGCTTACATTATATTTAGACGAATGGCCTACCATGATCACAAAGCGAAGAGAATTCACTTTAACACTTATCCTAATACTCATATATCAAGTGATTTGGCACCCCACATAAAAACCATAGGCCACCCATCTGCAAAATACATTTCTCCATTTTATCTGGAAGCTCTGTCCCATTATGTCTGATACAGAACTATAAAACTATTTCTTATGGAAACTCTTTAGCCTGAGCTCAATAACACATATAGTGTGTGAGAAAGTCACGAGAGAGTAATCCACACTGTATTGTCAGAAGAATAAAAAAAAAATGTTTTATCTATTGACATAATAGAATACTGTAATGGAAGTAGCATAGTAAATGGAAAAGAGCCTGGATTTTAAAACTCAACTCTGCCACTAAGAATTTTGTGACTTGGGAAAAAGTACTGAACTCTTCTCAATATCATTTTCCTTACCTTTAAAAATGGAAAAATGAACAATCACTGTTATCTGCAACTATCTTATACTATATGCTTTTAGGGTTTACCATTAAGGAAAGAAAGTCAATTTCTTAGGTCTTGGAGCAGCTAAACTGAGGACTTCAGCAGCCATCCTTTGAATTTGAAATGTAGGAGTCCCACATCCGCCTCTAAATTCATCTCTATGTACAAGCATGGTTATAGAGGCCTAGGCAATGCAGCAGTGATCCATATCCTTACCATGTCACTGGGTTTCATTATTGCCTTTTTTCCCCCATTTTTCCCCCTCTTATTAGTAGTCTCTCCATTCAAGGATTATTTTATAGAAGGAGGACATTTAAGATAGTTTGTCTCACTGAACAGAGATTTCAGTGGCTACACATGACGACTTTATAGAATTAGTTCAGGAAAGTCACTAAACAAACAAACAAACAAAAAAACAGCAGCAAAAAAAAAAAAATGCACAGAAAGCCCTGGGATGATATCTGATTACCAGAGCTGCCAAATCATTTTATTTAAAATGTCCAATTTTCAACAACAACAAAGGAAGACACAAAGTATGGCCTGTACATAGCACAAAAAGCAGTCAAAGAAACAGACATCGGACTTAACTAGAATTATATCTCACCAAATGTAGAATATCAATAAAGATATAGAGTTTTGTTTTTAAAAGAACCAAATAGAGGGGCGCCTGGGTGGTGCAGTCGGTTAAGCGTCCGACTTCAGCCAGGTCACGGTCTCGCGGTCCGTGAGTTCGAGCCCCGCGTCAGGCTCTGGGCTGATGGCTCAGAGCCTGGAGCCTGTTTCCAATTCTGTCTCCCTCTCTCTCTGCCCCTCCACCGTTCATGCTCTGTCTCTCTCTGTCCCAAAAATAAACGTTGGAAAAAAAATTTTTAAAAAAAGAACCAAATAGAAATTCTAAACAACTGAAATGAAACATTCACTACAGGCATTCAAAATCAGCTTTGAACTGGCAGAAGAAAGGATCAGTAAATTTGAAGATAGATCAATTGCAATCGTCCAATCTGGGGAACCAAAAGATTAAAAAATGAAGAAAATTAACAGGACCTCAGAGACCTATGGCACATTAGTTGTATCAACAAACACAGAATGGGAGTCTTTGAAGAAGGAAAAGGGAATGGCAAAAATAATATATAAAAGAGTAAGGTCCAAAAACTTCTTTTTTAAATATATTTTTTAATGTTTATTTATTTTTGAGACAGAGACAGAGTGGGAACAGGGGAGGGGCAGAGAGAGACACAGAATCCGAAGCAGACTCCAGGTTCTGAGCTGTCAGCCCAGAGCCTGACGTGGGGCTCGAACTCATGAACCACAAGATCATGACCTGAGCCAAAGTCAGACGCTTAACTGACTGAGCCACTCAGGAGCCCCTAAAAGCTTTTTAAATCTGATGAAAAGTATTAATCTTCAAATCCAAGAAGCTCAACAAACATCAGTAGCATAATTAGAAACATCATAATCAAACTGTTGAGAGTCTAATCCAAAGAGACTCTTGAAAGCACCAAGACTAAAGCTAATCATTATGTACGATGGAGCCTCCATGACCACTGACCTCACAACAGAAACCATACAGAACGTAAGGCAGCAGGATGACATATTCTAAGTACTGAAAGAGAAAAGGCTGTAAAACAAGGTAGTAAAACTATCTTTCAAAAATGAAGGAGATGTTAAGATATTCTCAGACAGGACAAAAACTGAGAGCATTCAGCCCTAGCAGATCTGCCCTGGAAGACATACCAAGGGGAGTCCTTCAGATTAAAATGAGAGACAGTACTGCGACTGCACACAATGGCACAATTATAACCATAATTTAAAAAAAAATGATATACTTGATGACAGAATGGAGGGCAGAGGGACAATAATGGAGGTATACAGGAACAAACTTTGCATACACTATTGAAAGCAAGTTGGTATTCATGTGAACTACATGGTTTTAAAATGTTAATAGGAATCTCTAGGTAAAGTATTGTGATAATAACTCATAAAACATAGCAAAAGAAACAAGACGTCTGCTCCTAGGGAAATGAAGTAAACACCCTTTCTCCTACTGCTTTCAGTAAATTACCAAGAACTTAAACCAAGAACTCTGGACATTATATATAAACCAACATAAGACTCTGAAAAGTGGAAAGAAGGGGGCTGAGTTAGGGATCTTGGCACCCAAGGAGCAATACGGTAGGTAGAGATTCCCTGGATTTTCTTTTAGCCTCATGTATTGCAGACTTGGAGTTTAACAAGCCAACAGCTTTGAAATGCCAGTGGGTGCAGATTACAAAAGACAACAACAGCAATAACAAAAGCCTGTTCTCCCTAGCCAGAAGAAAGGGCAGCCTAGAAAGACAGAAAACTTACAGACAATAACTGCTTTACTCCAGCCAAACAGAAAAAAAACTACAGAAAAATCTATGGCCACATTCCCGCCCATATCAGGAAAAGCTGAATATTGCACTTAGACTTTCACCCTTGTGAGACTATAACAAGGTACCCACCCTACCATCCGGCTGGGAGTGTATCAGAAAAGTCCAAGGTAAAAGTCAGGACTTCCATTCCCACTAGATGGCAACGAAGTCCATTGTCAGTGAACACGTGAAAACATAGGGAGGTTGAACTTTCACAACCACTCAGCATGAACAAAGGCTCCTTCCCACTCCCTACTGGAGTAGTGTCAGAAGAGGCCTACTGGGGAGTCATGACTTTCACATCAACAGGTGGTAACAAGGCCACCTCCACCATAGCGTCAGTGGTGATCACATGGGGGAGATCCAGCAATAGTGATGACATTCTCCTTGAGTGTCAATGGAAGCTTAGTAGAGAACCTGAACTCCTGTCCCCTGCTGGCAATAATGAAGCAGGCCTCCTGTTTCCCAGAAGGATTTGTATCATAGAAAGGCAGCTAAAACAGAAGATTTAAATAAGATCCAGAGTCTCATAACATATTATGAAAATGTCCTCGTTTATTTTAAAAGTGCTCATGATCAAGAACCAGGAAGATCTCAAACTGAATGAAAAAAGACAACGGATGCCAAAACTAAGAAAGAAAAGAGATGTTAGAATCATCTGACAAGGATTTTAAAGCAGCCATGCTATAAATACTTCAGTAAACAATTACAAACATGCTTTAAACAAATGAAAAGTTAGAAAGTCTCAAGAAAAGAGAGGCACCTGGGTGGCTCAGTTGGTTAAGCATCCAACTTCCGCTCAGGTCATGAACTCATGGTTCGTGGGTTCAAGTCCCATGTCGGGCTCAGTGCTGACAGCTCAGAACCTGCAGCCTGCTTCACATTCTGTATCTTCCTCTCTCTTTGTTCCTCCCCTGCTTGCTTTCTCTCTTTCAAATAAAGATTAAAAAACATCTTTTTTAATTAAAAATCAAAATAAAATCTCAAGAAAAGAATAGAAAGTCTCAGGGCACCTTAGTGCCTAGGTCGGCTGAGCATCCTAATCTTGATTTCATCTCAGGTCATGATCCCAGGGTCGGCAAATTGAGCCCCACATTGTGCTCCATGCTGATCATGGAGCCTGCTTGGGATTCTCTCTCTCCCTCTCTCTCTGCCCCTCCCTCGCTTGCATCTCTCTCTCTCTTTCTCTCTCTCTCCCTCCCTCCCTGCCCTTCTCCCCACTCCTGCCTTCACTCTCTAAAATAAAATAAAATCAATTTAAAAAAAAAGAAAGTCTCAGAAAAGGAAAATAAGATATAAAGAAAGAACCAAATGAGTATTTTATGAAAGAAAAGTACAATAACCATAATTTAAAAAAAAATGATATACTTGTTGGCAGAATGGAGGGCAGAGGAAAAAATCAGGAACTAGAGAGGGAACAACAGACATTACCCCAGTCTGAAAAAGAGAGGGGGGGAAGACATAAAAAATACTTAACAGAGCTTCAGGGACATGTAGGACTATACCAAAAGGTCTTTATTCATATCATTGGAGTTCTGGAAGTAGAGGATAAGGAAGGCAGAGTTGAAAAAGTACTCAGAGGTAATGGCTGGAAATTTCCCAAATTTGACCCCCCAAAAATCATAAACAAATAGCCTCAAGATGCTGAGCAACCCCAAACAGGATAAACTTAAACAACTACATGCTAAGACACAGCTTATTAACCTAAAAATATAAAGATAAATAAATTTTAAAGCAGCCAGTGAAAAATGACACCTTACTTACAGAGAATAAATAATTAGGATGACAGCAGAACTCTTATCAGAAATCATGAAGGCCAGAAGTTTTGAGAGAAAAGAACTATCAACCCAGAATCCCATGCCCTTGAAAACCTCCTTCAGAAATGAAGAGGAAATCAAGGGACACTTGGGTGGCTCAGTCAGTTAAGTGTCCAATTTTAGCTCAGTCATATTCTCACGGTCTGTGGGTTCAAGCCCCTCATGGGGCACTGTGCTGACAGCTCAGAGCCTGGAGCCTGCTTCAGATTCTGTGTTAAATTTAGATTTTATCATAATTAAATTTTTTTGTGCTTCAAAGGACATTACAAAGAAAATGAAAAGACATGCAGTTTATCTAATTCATAAATCAGTATTAGAATTTTGAACGTTGGGAGTGCTTAGGTGGCTCAGTCATTTGAGCATCCAACTTCGGCTTAGGTCACAATCTCCTAGTTTGTGAGTTCAAGCCCCTCATGGGACTCTGTGCTGACAGTTCAGAGCCTGAAGCCTGCTTTGGATTCTGTGTCCCCCTCTCTCTCTGCCCTTCCTCCACACATGCTCTCTCTTTCACTCTCTCTCTCAAAAATAAGTAAACATTAAAATAATTAAAAAAAGAATTTTGAAAGTTTAGTGTAACTAATGGTTTTATGAGAAAACTATTATTTTAAAACTTAAATTAATGTTTTTAATTCCCATACTGATTACATCAAAAGACTGCAGACATTAATTCATTGACTTTTAACAACAAAAAGTATTAAGAATGTCTGGTTTGTCCAAAGATTCAACTTAATATCATAAACTTAGATGTTTATATAAAAATGTATCTGATCTCTCAAAGAATAAAAATAAAAATAAAAATGTTATTTGGCAAATGCTGCAGTTATTTGAATTTGTTAATAATATTTCTGGCTATGAAGTTTTGATTTGTAAATATTTTAATCAACTTTTGTGTGGCCAAAATACATTTCATTTGAGCTTTCTAAATGCCATGCAATTTCATTTCTAACTTCTTATTTTGACTCCTGGGTTATTATTGTCAGTACTTATATTTATTTTCCAGATGTTAAAATTGTTTTTGTTTGTTCTCTTTCTCTTTTAGTTATTAATTTCTCGTTAAATACAATTGTGATCTGGGACTGTTTTTGTCATGATTAAAATATTTACTTTTCACTTCAAAAAGAAAAGAAAGAAGATGAAAAGATAGTACAGAGAATGGAAGAACATATTTTCAACACATCTGAAAGGGTCTATATCTAGAATATATGAAGAACACTACAATTAACAAACAACCCAATTAAAATGGGCGAAGGATTTGAATAGATATTTCTCCCCAGAAGATACACAGTTGCCCGATATACACATTAAAAGATGCTCAATATCATTACTGTTAAGGAAATGCAGATTGCAACTACAGTGAGATTTCACTTCATACTCACTAGGATTACTGTAAAAAAAAAAAAGACACAATTTCAAGTGTTGGCATGGATGTAGAGAAGTTGGAACCCTCATACATTACTGGTGGAGATTTACAATGATGCAGCCACTGTGGGAAACAATTTGACTTAACGTATTAAACATAGAATTACCTTGTAACCTAGTAATTCCACTCGTAAGTATACACTCAGGAGAACTGAATACACAGGTTCACACAGAAGTGTGTGCACAGATGTTCTGAGCAGCATTATTCATAATAGTTGAAAGGTGTCATCAACCCCAATTGTCCTTGACCTGACTAGAAATACAAAAAACAGCATATCCATACCATGTAATACTATCCAGTTATAAAAAGCAATAAGGTACTGAGACATGCCACGACATGGATGAATCTTAAAAAAGTATCCTACTTAAAGTAATTCGGACACGAGTATCCACACCCACAGAAAGTAGTTTATTGGTTCCCAGGGACAAGGATGGGAGGATTGACTGCTAATGGGTATCTTTTCAAAGTAATGAAATGGTTAATAGTTGTTAATAGTTGCTATTTAGTTAATAGTTTGACGTGATGAAAATGTCCCCAAATTAAATAGTAGTGATGATAACACAACCAAAAAACCCCACTGTATTTCACTCTTCAACTAAAAGAATTAATTTTATAGCATGTAAGGTATGTATAGTGTATCTCAATAAAGCTGCTATTTTTTTTTTAAATCATGGGCACAAATAATGATCCTACCAGTCATGACCTTTTATAAAACCACTGTGCATGCTCTCGGTATTGGTCACTCAGGAAATACAGTGGATAAGAAACATGAACAGAAATCGATTGAGCTTTTAATAAAACAGCCACTTCTTTTAAGATGAGATTTTAATAAACTAGAAGTTCCATCTGTGCTTCCCATTAGGACAGTAGTCTTAATTTTGTTATTTGGCCTGCCATGCCAATAGAAGTTGACAGCAGCAATATTCTCAATAAACCTATTAACTGATTCTGCTGGATTTTAGTTAAATGTATTCCTGTGTATAGCTAGTTTCATTTTCCTACTTCGTAAGTAATTATTAACCTCAGGCAGTAATTCTTCTAACAGATATAATTCCTATCTCCATCAATCTGCTTCTTTATCATCCTGTTTATTGACACCTTACAAGAATACCATTGACTCTTAAGTCATGCTAAAACCGAACTTTTACGCATAGTTTGTTTTATCAGAAGCTTAGCTGTAGTTTATTTAGGGGGAAATACAAGATATAAGTCCTACGCACTCTATTATTATAAAGCTACTCGGTTTCTATTTTATTTCTACATTAAAATTTAAGTACTTTAAATCTTAGGAGAAAGGAAAACTATTTCATACTATATGTGAGGTAAGACTGAGAAACCCAGCTTAAGTAAAACATAATTGTATTTTTCTCCCACCTATAAGAAGCCCCTGACTGGTATAGTGGCCCCATGTTGTACACTTCTAGTTTTTGTTATTCCATCCCTGAAATGGCCCTCATCTTCTCAGTCCAAGAGGGATGCGTGAACTTCAGGCATCGTACAGTATTTCCCTCCCTCCCTATTCCAAGTAGCAGGATAAATAAAAGGGCAAGACAGATCTATACAACCTCAAGGGAGAGTGAAGTTTACGGCATCCCCCCTCCTCCAGGAAACAGACCAAATCGGAATTCTTATCACTAACAGAAAGAGGAAAAAGGACACTGGCATAAGCTGACAGTCTGTGTCACACATTCATTCAGTCCTTTGCTATTGTTCATAAGATAACGTTTAAAATATTGTGCCCATTTACTCAAATTTCTGTCCAAAAGTGTAGAAAGGAGAGAATATTCAGTTCATAAATACCAGAGCAGATTGCCTTAAATTCAGCTAGTGTGTGCACAGATGTTCTGATCACAGCTAGATCACAAATTCAAAATCACAAGAGGAAGTGCTTTTTACCTGATGCTACCTTCACAATACTTAAATCCTTAATTGTCCTTCATTTTACACATATTTACAATTTCAAGGATCCAAATGCTTTATAAAGGGCAAACCATATTGAAATTTTTATCATCCTCTATAAATAATAATTGAAATAATTTTCCTGGTTATAGATGCATGAGATGTATATCCTTGTTCTTAAAAATTAATTTTAAATGAAAATAGCGTGTCTACTCAAGTTTAAAAATCAAAGATTATTAATATGTTTAAAACACTAATAGTAATATAATATTGATATTAAAAATGGACTTTGGGACTTTTCCTTTCTATTTACCTGTATTATTACCCAGGGGCAACCACCTTCAAATCTTTTAGCTATTTCTTTTAGTACTTGTATCCATTTATCTTAATAAAATATTTACACTATTTCTTGTTTATAATTTTTCTCATTGTCTATTACCTTCCTCTTCTACTGATTGAGAAGATAGTTCTCTACTATACTTCTCCTCCAACTTCACTTTCCCCATTACCTCAGAATATTTGTATTACTTAGGTTGTGGGATTTTTGTTTGTTTGGGGTTTTTGTTGTTGTTGTTGTTGTTGTTGTTGTTGTTGTTAAAGCAATAGTCAGAGTTTACATTATTTTTTTTCCTTTTTATTTGTTTTTATTGTTTTTTTCAGAAATAGAATTTAGTGATTCATCACTTACATATAACACCCAGTGCTCACCCCAACAAGTGCCCTCCTCAATGCCCATTGCCTATTTGGCCCATCCCCCCACACAACACCCCTCTGGCAACCTTCAGTTTTTTTTCTCTGTATTTAAGAGTCTCTATGGTTTGTCTCCCTCTCTGTTTTCATGTTATTTCTGCTTCCCTTCCTTATATTAATCTGTTTTGTTTCTTAAATTCCACATATAAGTGAAATCATATGATATTTGCCTTGACTGACTTATCTTGCTTAGCATAATACTCTAGTTCCATCCACATTGTTACAAATGACAAGATTTCATTTTTTTTGATCGCTAAGTAATATTCCATTGTATACATATACCATATCTTTTTTATCCATTCCTCCGTTAATGGACATTTGGGCTCTTTCCATACTTGGCTATTGTTGATAGTGCTGCTATAAACATGGGGGTGCATGCGCCCCTTCAAATCAGCACTACTGTATCCTTTAGATAAATACCTAGTAGTGCAATTGCTGGGTCATAGGGTAGTTCTATTTTTAGTTTTTTGAGGAACCTCCATACTGTTTTCCAGAGTGGCTGTACCAGTTTGCATTCCCACCAGCAGTGCAAAAGTGTTCCTCTTTCTCCACATCTTCACCAACATCCGTTGTTGCCTGAGTTGTTCATTTTAGCCATTCTGACAAGTGTGAGGTGGTATCTCATTGTGGTTTTGATTTGTATTTCCTGATGATGAGTGAAGTTGAGCATTTTTCATGTGTCTGTCTGCCATCTGAATGTCTTCTCTGAAAAAGTGTCTATCCATGTCTTTTGACCATTTCTTCACTGGATTATTGTTTTTTGGGTGTTGAGTTTGATGAGTTTTTTTATAGATTTTGGATACTAACCCTTTATCTGATGTGTTATTTGCAAATATATTCTCCCATTCTGTCGGTTGTCTTTTAGTTTTGCTTATTGTTTCCTTTGCTGTGCTTCATTATCTTGATGAGGTCCCGACAGTTCATTTTTGCTTTTGTTTCCCTTGCCTTCAGACACATGTCAAATAAGAATTTGCTGTGGCCAAGGCCAACAAGGTTGTTGCCTCTTTCCTCCTGTAGGATTTTGATGGCTTCCTTTCTTATGTTTAGGTCTTTCATCCATTTTGAGTTTATTTTTGTGCACGGTGTAAAAAAGTGGTCCGGGTTCATTCATCTGCATGTTGCTGTCCAATTTTCCCAACATCACTTGCTGAAGAGACTGCCTGTTTTCTATTGAATACTTTTTCCTGCTTTGTCAAAGGTTAGTTGGCCATATGTTTGTGGGTCCATTTCTGGGTTCTCTATTCTGTTCCATTGATCTGAGTGTCTGTTTCTGTGCCAGTACCATACTGTCTTGATGATTATAGCTTTGTAGTAGAGGCTAAAGTCTGGGGTTGTGATGCCTCCCGCTTTGTTTTCTTTTTCAGGATTACTTTGGCTAGTTGGTGTCTTTTGTGGTTCCATACAAATTTTAGGATTGTTCATTCTAGCTCTGTGAAGAATGCTCCTGTTATTTTGATAGGATTGTCAGAGTTTACATTATTAAAGACAATATTTAATCTGCTTACTCCTTATATCTCCTTTCTTGTTCAACTTCTTTGTTTCTTCTATAGTTAATCACTTCATTTTCTCATTGGCTTAGTGTTCTATGTAATCGTTAGAATCATTTTATGCTGCAGTAAACTTGTCGAATATCTATCAATAATCTTCTACAAACATTCAGACATATCAAATCATCCATCAGAGGTGCTTACCTCCTGGAGACCTCCCTGATTTCCTGCTTTCTGCTCAGATTTGCAGAGGTTGCTCCCAGGCTGAGTGACCAGCTGCTTTCAAAAAACTTCCTTTGTCTGATTCCCTCTCTTGGATCCTTCTTTCTGGACCCCATGCCCTACTTTTTTTTTTAAAGCCTCATTTTGCTAAATGAAAACATCCTCTAATGGCTTCCTCAGAAAAGATGCTTGGGTGATTGTGATGGACGTTTTTTTTCTTGAATATCTAAAAATGTTTTTATTTTACCCTTATATATGATTGACTTTTTGTCTGGATATGGAATTCTAGATAAAAAAAAATCTTAGCAGTTTGAAGGCTTTTATTTATAATATTTAGTGGTGGTGATTAAAAGTCTGATGATATCCTCGGTCACCTGGATGACTCAGTTAATTAAACATCTGACTCTTGATTTCAGCTCAGATCATGATCTCATGGTTTTTGAGATCAAGCCCCTGTCAGGCTTTGCACTGACAGAGTAGAGCCTGCTTGGGATTCTCTCTCTCTCTCTCTCTCTCTCTCTCTCTCTCTGCCCCTTGCCCACTTGCACTCTCTCCGTATCTCTCTCAAAATAAATAAATAAACTTAAAAAAAAAAAAACCAACTCTTGATGACATCCTGAATCCTATATTTTGCTGCTTGATCTGTCCTATGCTTTGGAAGCTGTTAGTCACTTCTCTTTATCCCTGTATTTTTCTTGGTGATGTGACTTTGTGGACATCTCTTCGTTCATGTTCCTGGGACCATCAAGATGCCCTTTCAATTTGACTAATGCTGGACTTTCCTTGATACATTTCTTTGATACTTTTGTCTGTTCTGTTTTTCCTGTTCTTTTTATTGGACTTGGGCCTATTCTTAGTTAGATATTGGATCTCCTAGATCAGAATACTCATTTTCTTATCACCTTTGAACTATTTTCCATCTCCTTGTCCTGAGTGATTACCTTGACTATCTTCCCTGTTCTCAGTAACTTACCTCACATCACCCTGTTTCTGTACCTAAATAGTCTTGTCTCTACTTTTGTATAGGGGGTGTATTAGGATACTTCATAGAACAGAACCAATAGTGCATATATGTAGTGTATGTGTGTGCGTGATGTATATATGTATGTATGTGTCCATATATGTGAATATAAAAATGTATGTATATAAATTAATTGAGGGAATGAGTCATGTGATTCTCAGGGCTGGTAAGTCTGAAATTCACTGAGCAGGCCAGCAGGTTTGCAGGCTGGAAATTCAGTCAGGATTTGATGTTGTATTTTGAGTCTACAGGCCGTTTGGAAGCAGAAAAAAAAAAAAACCCTCACTCTATTCTCTTAAGGCCTTCAACTGATTGGATGAGGCCCACCCACATTTTGGAGAGCTATGTGCTTTACCCAAAGGCCAGCGATTAAAATATTAATCATGTTTACCGATGCCTTCATGACCACATCTATTCTGGTGCTTAACCAAAACACCTGGGCATGGGAATGTAGCCAAGTTGGTACATAAAATTAATCATCACAGAGTGCATCAGGAAAACCATCTGAAGAGAGAATTCCTCCCCCTTCTTTTCATTTCAGACGTTATTCCTGCTTTCCAACTGTCAAACCTGTCAGGTTTCTCCAGGGATTTCACAGGACTTTCAGTTCTTCTCTTGTTAGGATCTTATGGATATAAAGGTTTAACTTCTAACTTTAGCTGAGTCATCTACTTTTCTATCTTCCAAAATGCATTTACATTTCTTTTGGTTTTTTTCTCACCTCTTTTACTTAAAGAAAATAATAATGACAAAATAAAATAAATTAAATAAATTAAAACAAACTCTGTTGTTATTACAGCCTGGTTGTAAGAGAAAGAAGAGATTGTCTCATCTCATCACTGTTCCAGGTTCAATTTGAAGGCTTTCTCAGTCTTGCTTTAACGGCTCTCTATTAATCTCTCATATGCAAAGGAAAAAATCTTTTTCAAAGATCTCCATTTCCCCCATGCAAATATTAGTTATAAGAATGCCAAATCAACCTTGTTCTACTTTTTGTAAAGGTTTTCTGATTTCAGCTTAAATAAAGTTCTTTCTCTTCGTGAATATCCCCTTATCTTTTGATATCATCTCGGAAAGATCTTACTTATTTTACTATTCTCATGGAATGATGTTCTAAAAATTTTTAAAGAAGGTCAAACTTTACCACATTACACAAGAGTTCCTCAAAACCACTTTATTTTGGAAATAATTTCAAACTTACAGAAAAGTTACAAAAATAGTATACAAAACAACTTTTTACAATTTCCCCAAATGTACCTATTATTAATATATTGCCCCATTTGTTTTATCATTTGCTTTTTTTTCATACAATCTGTTTTTGTTTAAACCTTTTAGAGAAAGTTGCATACATCGTGGCCCTAAATCAATATATTTCCACAGTATAAAGATATTCTCATAACCATAGTAGAATTATCAGCTTTAGTCATTTACTATTGATACAATATTTTATTCCAATAATGTCAGTTCTAATGTTTTTTATTCTCCAGTGCCAGCTTTAGTCCAAGATAATGTATTGCATCTAATTGACAGGTCTTTCAATCTACACAATTCCTCAATCTTTGTCTTTTGTGATGTTCACATTTTTAAAGAACACTCCCTTTATCTTGGTAATAGGATGCTCTAACTTTATTTGTCTAATGTTTCCTCATGATTAGACTTAGGTAAAGCATTTTGACCTGGAAAACTATAAAAGTGATGTTATATCCTTTTCACAGTATCAAATCTGGAAGCCCAGGGTGCTATTAATTTTGATCACCTGTTCAAGATATGATCCAATTTTTGCACTTCATAGTTACTATTTTTCCCTGTAATGATAAACAATCTGTTGAGAGACACTGAAAGATCATACACAGATCCCACTCTTCATCTAATCCCCTCCTCATGTAGGTTTAGCAGCCACTGATATATCTTGGATGAAACAATCCAAACTATGATGGTTTTAAAATAATGGTTTTCCAACTCGAGCACTTCCTCCAGATTTTCAGGTGACACTTCTCAATTTATTTGTTTCATTATTTATCTATTTAATACCCATATGGGTGTATGCATTGCCATTTTCTTCAATAATTTATAATTACTTGTATTCTTGACTTATTTCAGTGCCCAGAGTATCTCAGATTTGACCAGTTGAAGACATTTTGGACTCTTATGTTCTTGTGACATAACCCTATCATATTTTTAGACAGTTTTTTTCATATGTAACAATTGATTTCCAGTTCATCTTATTCCTTCTCTGTCCCAGCCCTACAATCTGTTATTTCTCAAGGAGCCCTAGTTCTTTTAAAGAGGACTGTTAATAGGAGCCAAGTTCTGGGCACTAGATGTGCTCTTTGTTCATTAGGGTGTCTTCAGTGGAAGCAGATAGAAGTTATATGTGTGTAATATATTCCCACATAAATACATGTATACATACACACACATAACCATGCAAAAATGTATGTGTAATTACATACACACACACACACACACACACACACACACATATAAAGTTTGTTTTTTCCTTATTCATTTGGCACATATCGGTACCTACCATGCACCAGCCACTGATCTAAGCATCAGAGATACAACTATGAACAAAATAATGTTTTTGCTTCATAGAGTTTATGTTTTGGGGGGCTGGAGACAATAAGCACATAAACAACTGGGTACAATATTATATTTAATTGGAAGTCCGATGTAGGGTATGTCCTCCTGAGTTGGTATTTGAGATGTCAACTATGCCTCCACTTTCCTTGATCTGATCTGTGAATCTTGGTGAATCTGGCTTCATATTCAGTACGGTAGAAAGATGGTTACAACATTTTTGATATATATTCTAGAGGAAAATTGTAAACTATTTCTTCTTACTGCTTCCATTAAGGGAGAGAAAACTTTTCCCAGAATGCTCAGTTAGCCTTACTTTTAATCTGCAATATTTGGGTCACACACCCATTTCTGAAAATTGTTGGCTGGAATAAAAAAAAGGAACTACCATGACTGGCTGAGAGAAAAATAATCTGGGATGAAATGGATGTTGACGACTCATAGATTTTCAATGTAAAAATTGTTTTAAGTAAATGTCTTTTTAAATATTTTCTCTATTTTAGAAGTCCCTGGAGGGAGAGAGAAAAAAAAAAGTTTCAGAGAATTCCATTACCCCTCTTTCATGCACAATGAACAAACATCAAATAGCTCTTTTTGAGAAGCTTATTTGTGTCTTATTTTCTTACAGTCTTCCTGGATATTTTTTTCCTTCCAATGTCAATTAATTTTAAAGCAATCTAGTCATAAATTTATGATAAGAAGTCATAGATTCAACTAACTTGTGTAATATATTTCAAATATTAGAAATTATGTGGAAAATACATTCACAGAGGGGAAGTCATTTAATTTCTAACATGTAGACCATAAAGCAAACTAATTAAATTCAGTCTGATAAACCTGAAATATAGCCATTTTATGGTAGGAATGGGTAAATTTTTTGTATTTGCTGCTAAAGATACTTAATTTCTTTTATGTTTATTTATTTACTAGAGCCCATGTCAATTGAAATAGTTGAAAACTTCACTTGTTTTTCTTGAGCACACTTTTCATAAACAGTAAGGCTGGTTTCTAGGAAGTATTCATTACTAACAATAGTGAGTATTTTTAAGTAACACCACATTGGTTGCATCTAAGTTATATTACACTGCTATTCATTTGGGGGAAAACAAAGAAAACATTGGTAATGTTGTCTAAAAGCAAACTAATTAATTTCCCACTCTTTACTTTTATTATTATTTTTTTAACGTTTATTTATTTTTGAGACAGAGAGAGACAGAGCATGAATGGGGGAGGGTCAGACAGAGAGGGAGACACAGAATCTGAAACAGGCTCCAGGCTCTGAGCTGTCAGCACAGAGCCAGACGCAGGGCTCAAACTCAGGGACTGTGAGATCATGACCTGAGCCGAAGTCGGACACTTAACCGACTGAGCCACCCAGGCGCCCCAATTTCTCACTCTTTAAAAGAGAGTGTCTAGTGTAGATATTTAACATGTAACAAAAATATCACTGATCTTTATTTCTGGATTTAACGTTCACAAAACATTCTAGTAGGCTTAATCTAAGTAACATATATATTTAAGATTGTAAGAAAAGGAGGAGGGTAGAAAATAATTCCGACTTTCTGAATATTCTGAATTTTCATCTAATTATTACATGTCTTTTGAGTACCATAAATGAGAGCAAGAAATAGCATGTGAGTTCTGAGGAATTGAATCACATTTGGATTTCTTTGTAAAATCAAATGCACAAATTGAAAATCAAGATGAGAATACCATAAGTAAAAAATCTTCAATGCCAGTAATATTCAAGTATCTCTGTTTTAGCTTTTCTTTATTACATATGAACTAGAAGATGAATAATATTAATCTTATCAGAAATTTCTTTCTACATTAGTGCTATGTTCTACCAAGCAGTTATCTTAAAAGGCAATGCTTCTCCCTCAATGATGCTATTCTTTTCCTTATTACTATTTGTAATGCCTCTTTTCAGAACCTTTTTGGTATACATGAGAACCCAGTCACATCACCTTAGTGTCATATCTTTAATCCCCCCCCCACAAATGTTATTTTCCAGCTTGATCACCACGTAGTCACAAATCATTTGATCCCAAATCACTTATTCAATTTGGATCCACATGGTGTTTAGTCATTCAAAAAATAGATGAGATATGTCCTCAGTAGAGGAAAGGTTGCTTATGTTGGTAATTATTTTGAAGAGAAAATATTCTTTTGAATCTAAGAACATTGAAAGTTGTGGAGAGTGAAATCTGGCCATTTGCAGCAATGTGGATGGAACTGGAGAGTATTATGCTAAGTGAAATAAGTCAGTCAGAAAAAGACAGATACCATATGTTTTCACTCATATGTGGATCTTGAGAAACTTAACAGAAGACCATGGGGGAGGGGAAGGGGAAAAAAAAAAGTTACAGAGAGGGAGGGAGGCAAACCTTAAGAGACTCTTAAATACTGAGAACAAATTGAGGGTTAATGGGGGGTGGGGAAGAGGGAAAAGTGAGTGATGGGCATTGAGGAGGGCACTTGTTGGGATGAGCACTGGGTGTTGTATGGAAACCCATTTGACAATAAATTATACTAAAAAATAATTATAAATCTAACCCTCTCAAAAAAATAAAATAAAATATTTGGCATTAGCAAGTCTTGAGAGGTCAGAAATTCTTTGTGTTGACCTGCATTCAGTATTGAAACTGAAAACTGCTTGTCATCATAAAACTTTGTTCAGAAGAAAAAAAAAAGAAAGTTGTGGGGAAAAGACTCATTCTCAAGCACTTAAACACTGGAACATATAAAAAAAAATCAATGCTTTAAGTAAATAATTATATCACCTGGAATATTATACATATGTATATTATTCTTAAGGGCATGAATTATGCTGATAAGGAGGATTCAGTATAGTTTTAGTATTTGAAACAAATGCTAAATACATATGACAGGAACAATGCATTTGCAATTCTCCCACTTGATACTGTATTGGGCAGTCTCTCAGCCTTTCCTGGAGCTAAGATATTTTTTTGACACTTGGTTATATTTGTGGCATGAATAGTTGGAAAGATGTTTTATCTTGGGACTTTTTATTCTGTAATACACTATGCTGTTTCTTGAGAAGATAGTGGAACAAGATGCAGGACCTAGAAAGGAGATGGTGGAACACTGGTTTTTGACCCTAGGTTCCTCACTTACTCCAGTCTGGATTTAAAGTATAAAAGCCAGAACACTGGATATTCGATTTGTCTAGAGGAAGTTATCTACAGGCTGTGAATTCCATCCTACCCTCATTACAGGACAGTGAAGGCGTTTGACATCTATTTCTAAGCCCAGAAAAAAAGTGCTTCAAGAGACCATGTGTCTCTTGGATCTCTAGTAATGTACTCATTAGTATTGGACTCAAATCTGAAAAATCTAAAGCTTGAGCATTCTAACTGTTCTGAGAGCTGAGCAAGATACTGAAGCTGGCCTGCATTCCCAGAGTTTATTGGGATCAAAGGTACATGACCACTTCCTCTGGAATGAAAAGTGGGCCTCTGGAGCAGGCAACAAAAACTGACACTGTCTGAGATCTTGTCCAAGAGGGGCACATGGAGGTGGAGGGAACCCTGGTGGAGAGCAGTTGGGACCATACCACTGGGTGCTGCAGGGCTGGGCATAACATATAAATGGCTAGTTGAAACAGTTAAAGTAATTCATTTCAAGGGATCTGCAAGAGGGACATTGCCAGTATTGCAGGGTGTCTGGGGCATTCCAAAATCACCCCATGAGAAAAATTGTTTTAAACCCTTGTCAGACCCAGAGAACACCAATGCCAACTCACAACAATCTCCACTGAGAAAGAACTTACCAGCCACTCACCTCTCCTGCCCATCAAAGGCAGCCAAATGGTTAGGGAAGTGGGGCAGTGGAGGGGGGGTGGGCACCACAGGCAAGAAAACATTGGCAAGACCCCCAGGCCCTTCCTTTCCATTGTAGTTAACCCAACTGATACAGGAATGTAATAAAAGTGACCAGAAAAAGCCTAGAATTTTGTCTAGAATTTATTTAATGGGGACTGGGGGGGGGGGGGTTAGTTACCATGGAACAAGTTTGAATGTGTAGTGGGAAAAACTTTTAAATACTTTTTCTTATTATCTCTGTGTGTCTGGCTTATTCTATACAACTGTTTCAATAGTGTTTTTGTTAGTAAAAGAAGTCCAGTTCTTTTACTCAAATCCAAAAGTTATTTCCAGAAAAGATAGTAATGTCTGAGCTGGAATCAGTGACAGGAGTGCTAAGCAGCCAAAATAGACAAGAGAAGAAGACAGCTCATCACAAAGGCCTACCTCATAACCGCGCCCAGTGCCTAACAGTTTATATACATTAGCTGATCCTAGTGGTGTTTGAGGAAAATGGTGCCACGATGCTCATTTTATCACTGAAGAGATCAAGATTCATGAAAGTTAAGTCATATATTTTTAGGTCAGAGAGTTCATTAGTGATAGAGACAGGATTTAATCCAAATCTGTCCAACCTTGTCTTTTCTTCACACTCTCTCAGGGAACCTGTAACTGTTAACCTACAGTCCTACTACCTTACCTATCCCATAGAATCAGACTTCTATTTCTTTCCCCTCCCCTTCACTGTGTGATGTAGCCAGTGCAAGCCGTTCCCTTTTAACACTAGGGGAAAGGAGACACACAGGGACATAAACAGTAAAGGGAAGAAGATAGCCATAGAGAGACAGCCCTGCCTGTCCCTCTCTGACCCTGTGTCCAGATTCCTCTCCTTGATGCACTTTACTCCGGACACACTGACCCTTTCCTATGAGTGAGTCAGGCATTGTCCACTTTGGAGCCTTTGCACTGAGAGCTTTCTCTTCCACCAAGTATCTGTATGGCTAATCCCTTCACTCCCCCAAGGTGTTGCCTTAAAGGAGGCAATATCACCTCGATATCATCTCTTTTAGCTGGGTCCTAATCATCCTACTTAATTGTAACCCTGATTCCACACTTCACAGCTCTGATCCCTCTTGCCCCACCTTGGTTTTTTGTTTGTTTGTTTGTTTGTTTGTTTGTTTTGTTTTGTTTTGTTTTTCCCATAGTGTGTAATACTTTCCAACAGTTATTTATTTGTTATGTTTAATATTTAGTATCTCTTCCCTTCACTATGATGTGAGGTCCATGTGGACCTCTACCTCAAGCCTCTAAAAGATTGCCTGGCATTTGGTAGGCATGTACCATATATTGAGTAAAAAAATTACTGAATCCTGGCTTAGATCCCCTCCAGGAATTATCACATACTGCTTTTGTTTCCTGGCACCTTATTTGTTGGTTTTTGCTCTGCTTTCTTCGCTGGGCTTCCACTAATCATCTTGGAAGGGACGTTGTATCCCATTATATCTCTCTGGGTTTCAGCTGTAGAGTTTCTTGCTTTTGTCCATCCCAGTACTGACTGAGCTCCTTCCCTCATTCTGATAAGTCTTTGTCAAAGTCAAATGACATGAAGATCTTAATTTTTATAGTACTTACCTTGTCAACATATTTTTAGGTTTACAAATTATAGCCACTGCTTTTGATAGACACATGTAAATTTTATTAAAAAGTCCTGGTTTTCATCATAGTGAATTTGATATGTGAGTAAATTCTAGCATATACTAGGTAGGCTCTTTCCAAAATTTTACAAATTGATTTCTCATTCTACTTTGTAATTAAGATATAGGCATGAACCAACATTTGCAAATAATATATGGTAGCTGATTTTGCATAAAACTCAGAAATAAATATGTGTATCTGAGATTGGAATAAAATAAATTTAACATTGTCTGTGGCTGTGAAATTCATAATCCCTGATTCTACAATGACAGATTTGTAGAGAAAATTATCTATTCACAACCATTCCCATGTGGATCCATTTAGGGAAACTTTACTTGCAAGAATCTGTAAAAATGCTAATAAACCACATTTCTCACCAGCTTAGGCCTAGCTTTTTATTTGTTTCTGGCTTTGAGATAACTTTGAATAGGCAATATAGTGTCACCATGGGTAATGAATGATGCATGCATGAAATAGTGACCTTAAAACTGCACATTTCTCTTAAAGGAATCAATTTACACACCATTGCTGCTTAAATTTTATGAGCAATTATGTATCATGTCTTTCCTACATAAATGATAGAAAATCTATTTTAATCAACATTAATGTCCATGAAATTGTAACTTTGCTGGTGTCCATTAGCAAGGATGAAATAGATATGTGAAATAGTTTTAAGAAAACAAAGAATTTAAGGGAAAATATAGCAAATGTATAGGAAAATGCAATTTACTTCGAAAGTTAAATGCTTTGGAAAAAATACAGGAAATCTCAGCAATGTGCTTGGGGCATAATATTACTAGCAATCCTGGAAAATTCTCCAAGTGTAAGTACATTCAAACATACTGTTGTAAATTAGAAGACTTTTTACTACTTCCCCAATCACAGCATATGATTATATTATGAGTAACTAGCTAGGTAGCTATTTTAGTTCGCTCTTTTTAAATATTTTTTCTTCTTGTTTTAATCTTACAGAATTATGGTTTGATGCATCATTATTAAATTTTTTGCTCACTCAGAGTAATCCAATAATTCTTAGTGGCAATGCAGTGGGGCTGGATAAAATGTAGATAGATTTAGGTTTACACTCTTGATTTGTGCAGGGGCCATGCTAGTCTTCTTTGTGTCGTTCCACTTTTAGTATATGTGCTTCCAAAGCGAGTACACTCTTGATTTGCTACTCCTTCGCAAATATCATCGACTTCCAACTTCCTTGCCAAAACAAAATAAAACCCGAAACGCTCTGGCCCTGAGTGAACCCAACTATCCACTTTCTTTTACCTGGATTCATATTGCATCTTATGGAATACCTTATGGAAGGTCACAAAACCAGGCTGACTGGTATCACTGTAAGTTACTTCTCACAAAACGCAAATGAGGACCGACCACTACATGAGCATCTATCTCACCCTTCGCCTGTAAGCATGCTTTCCCAAGTTCTCTAGCCACTATTTCATACACTTTAAAATCTCCCTTTATCTCTTTCACCACTACCATCCCTGTACCCTTTAGTCCATGCCTTCGCCTTGTACATCACGTAGGTAGAAGTACTCAGATAAGAAGGAATTCACTTTCCTACCAGGAGGTCTGCAGTTCTTGGCTTAGGCTCTATGTCAAATCCCATTTCTTCCCTCCCTAGTTGTGCGGCCTAGGCAAATCGCTTATACTTCTTGCACCCATACATAAAGTGGCGATAAGAATACCAATCTTAGAAAGTTATTAGGGAGGTTAATATATTAATCAAATTAATATATATTAAGATAACATTCATATAACACACACGTACATATAACACATACTTACATATAACACAACGTACATATACATTGCCACTCATAAAAAATGATAGTGTAGGGGCGCCTGGGTGGCGCAGTCGGTTAAGCGTCCGACTTCAGCCAGGTCACGATCTCGCGGTCCGGGAGTTCGAGCCCCGCGTCAGGCTCTGGGCTGATGGCTCAGAGCCTGGAGCCTGTTTCCGATTCTGTGTCTCCCTCTCTCTCTGCCCCTCCCCCGTTCATGCTCTGTCTCTCTCTGTCCCAAAAATAAATAAACGTTGAAAAAAAAAATGATAGTGTATAGCAAAACAGTGTTAGCTACCACCATTGTCGTCCTTTATTATTCCCTCCGTTTGAATGGGAAAAGTGTCCTTTCTTCTGCCAAAGTTCCTCCACCTGTTCTCATCTTCTCAAAAATGTTTATCCTCCCTTTACCTATTATTTTTGGCAGATCATTAATCTTCCTCCTTTTTGTACTCTTCCCATTAGTATTTGAATAGGCTCTACTATAGAGCTCTAAAAAGTATGCTCCCCTAACTCCAAATCTCCAAATTTTACCCTGATTCCCTATGTACTTTTACTGGCAAGATTTTTAGAAGTAGAACAGGCCTGAAACTGTCCCTGGGGTTTGATCAAATCGAGAACACTGTTCCCTTCGCACCTTGTTGGCCCTTGCTGAAACACTCAACGACTGACCATCCCATCCTTGAAATTCCCTCTTTCTTTGGTTTCCATGACACCATGACACTTCTGATTTCCTGTATGTCTCTGGCTTCTCCTGCTTAGTCTCACTTCCTGGCTCCCTTCCTGCTTAAGCTCTTGGGCTTTCTTTGTTTCTCATTCTAGCCGGTCTCTTCAGGTGAGCTCTATTATTGCCATGGATTAAAATACGATCTTTGTGCTCAGGAAGCCCACCCGTATATATTTCCACCAAAGCCCCAGGTTCCATATTTCAACCTTTTCCTCTATAATGTTCCTTTCCTCAGCATATGGCCCTCTAGTCTCTCTTCATCCAGTTTCTAAGACAGAAAGTTAGAAATCATTTTCTACATAGCTTTGTCATTACGTCTTCACCCCATCAGTATGAAGCCCTGCTGATTCTAAATCCAAACTTATTTTTAAAATTACTCTCCATTTCTACATTTCTGTTGCCACTCTCAATTAATTTTATGCATTGTTCTCATTTGAACCACACCACAACAAAGCAGGTCTATCTACAGAACACCCAGAATGATCTTTTAATATGCAAAATGGATCTCTTTCTCTGTCTTTTGACATAGAAGCATTGCCAAGAATCTTTGATTTTGCCATCAGAGACCTCAGTCATATGGCTACTGAATCCAGCATCAGTACCATTCACTCCTTGTCCTCCATGATGGCCACACTGTCCTTCCAGTTCCTGAAAGTGCAAGTTGTTTCTACCTCATAAACTTTTCACATGATATTCCCTCTGCCCAGAATGCTTTTCCTCTCACTTTTTACATTGTGAATCTTACTCAGACTTTGTATCTTAGCTCAAGTGTCACTTCTCTGGATAAGCCTTCTTTGAGTTCCAACTTAGATTTTTCCTGTTATTTTTGTCCTGACAGCATTTATCACAAATTATGGTATAGATCAATTTATCTATTTGTCTCTTAAGCTAGTCTACAATCTCCATGAGGGCAGAGACAAGGCATGCTTTGTTCAACCTCATATTCAGTCCTCTGTAGCCTTTTAATATGGAAATAAATATATACGTACATAAATGGATGAATAAATATGAGTTTATCAGCAAGGTACCTAACCTCTCTGTGTCTCATCTATGAAGTTGGTGTAAGAATTTCTCCCTTACCAGTTTGTTCTACTAACTGATAGAGCAAATGCTTATTGGTTAGCATGAGTTTGTTTCAAAAAAGTATTGCTTCCTCTGCTCCATCCAAGCCAGCAACCTAATATAGTAGAAAAAGCTTTAAAGTTTGATATAATGAATTGTTTTTTCAAATTTTCCAGTTATTATCTGTGTAACTCAGATAAGGTTATTTAACATCTTTGAGCTTGTTCTCTTATCCATAAAACTGATATAATGATACCTATTCCCATAAGATTATGGTTAGGATTATATTAAATTATATGTATAAAGCATCCACCATGCAGGCATTTTATAGAGGTAAATCCCCAGTTCCTAAATACCCAAGATACCATATATAGTACAATTTCCCAACATGTTTATCCAAATCACATCTGGTTTTCACACTTTTAAGCTAAAATGTTACTTTGGAGGACACATAAACGTGAAAAGTATGTGTCACCTCTCTATCTTCAGAAGGCATATGAAGCACCTGAGGAACTTAATCAAAATGCAGACTCCAGGCCTCCCACTCACTGACATGTTATTCACTAGATCTGGAGTGAACCCAGGAAATTGCATTTTGATAAAGCCAATGGAGAGAATCAGATGTTTCATTAACTTCATTCTGAAGACCAGGTTTTTAATGCATCTAAATCTGAGACAGAAATATTTTCAACCCTCCTAGTGTTTGAGTGAACTATGAGTGACAAATGAGTGTAGGCTTCCTCAAAGGGCCCATTATTTCATTAAGCCTTGAAGGTTTATACATGCTGCTTTATGAAATGAACTCAATGTTGAACTTAGGAGGTATAGAGCAATTCCCTTCCCAAGGGCACTGTTCGTAGACTGTAAGTAGGTCTTCTAAGTTGTACATAAATCTTAACTTCTACATCTGTGCTTACTCTCTTGGAGATCTATCCACCAATGAAAAGAGCAATATTATGGGTTTTCATAAGTTTCAGAAATAATGCATTTCCTAAACAAAAATTTGCTATTTTGATAAACCTGAATTGTAAGCTTATGTTTTATAAAGGACATACATTAGAACAAGCATTGCTATATAGTAGTAATCATGGGATATAAAAAGATCAAGGACAAACAAAGGAATAGTGATGTAAATAGACATTTCATGTAATATTTTGAAAAATTTCAAAAAGGTCACAAACATCTCTTTATAAATCAGTACCAAATACACCACTGTATTTTTCTTTTGAAATGATTTATATTAAATATTTTAAATCTCAGTGGCTTCATATGATAAACCTATTTGGTTGCCTCTTTTTAAAGCCAAAAGTGAAAAAGAAAATTGAATGTTAAGTTACTAAGATTCTCAAGACATAAAAGCCTATAAAAGCTATAAGAAATATCCCGCAGGCGCCACATGCATGTAACAAACATCCCAGAGATGTTTTGGTTTTTGTATAAATATTGATTTTTGCTTACTCTATGAAATATTTTAAAAGATGATTAAAATGCATAACTGTATAATAATTATATTGGTAAATATCAACCAAATTCATAAGACATGAAAGATGATATTTATATCCTTCCATCTTGCTATGTAAGATATGTTTTCCTCCAGATAGGTGAAAATAGTGTTCTGAGTTTTGAATTTATAACTAAGATGACTAAGACACATTTTTGGTTCTTTACGA
Organism: Leopardus geoffroyi; assembly: GCF_018350155.1. Taxonomy (NCBI): domain Eukaryota; kingdom Metazoa; phylum Chordata; class Mammalia; order Carnivora; family Felidae; genus Leopardus; species Leopardus geoffroyi. The sequence continues at coordinate 86,142,791 of NC_059341.1, forward strand.
GTCAGAATAAACTTTGAACTTTGAGAGTTTTTCTTAGATTTTGCTTCTTGGTACTGACACTGAGGCAAAATTTCTCTTATGTAATTTAGAGGAATTGAAAAATAGGGTGGAAAAGAACCTCTAAAATAAAAAAAAAAAAAGAACAGACAGAAGTAATCAATGGGGCTAGAAGTTAAAATAGAGGCTATGAAGGGATGGTACTGTTAATAAAGGGTCATGAGGAAACTTCTGGAAGAGTGATGGAAACATTGTTGTGTGCAGGTGTATACGTATATAAAATTCATCAAATAACACTCTTAAAATTTATGTTTTATTCTGTGGACAATATGCCTCAATTTAAGATAGAGTTTTAAATGCATACTTAAACTTCTGAAATTAATCTTATGTATTTCTGATGAAAAAATATTTAAGTTGATTAATTAAAATCTCTTTTATTAAAAAAGATTGAAATCTTTAAAAGAAAATAGAAAGTCCATTCATTTGATATCAAGTTTATATTCTAATCTCTATTTTTCCCATGGGATATTTTAGTGCTTTTGGTTCCAATCATACAAAATACCTTCCTTTGTTTATTAATACACCCATTAAATGATTACTTGGTGCAAGTCTATTATGTGTCCAAAGCTCTTCTATAAATAAGACAAATTCCTGCCTTAAGGGAGCTTATTTCTTTTTGTTTTTAATTTTATTTTTTATTTTTTAAAATTTACATCCAAATTAGTTAGCATATAGTGCAACAATGATTTCAGGAGTAGATTCCTTAGTGCTCCTTACCCATTTAGCCCATTCCCCCTCCCACAATCCCTCTAGTAACCCTCAGTTCTCCATATTTATGAGTCTCTTCTATTTTGTCCCCTCCCTGTTTTTATAATATTTTTGTTTCCCTTCCCTTAGGTTCATCTGTTTTGCCTCTTAAAGTCCTCATATGAGTGAAGTCATATGATTTTTTTCTTTCTCTGACTGACTAATTTCACTGAGCATAATACCCTTCAGTTCCATCCACATAGTTGCAAATGGCAAGATTTCATTCTTTTTGATTGCTGAGTAATATTCCATTATATATATATATATATATATATATATATATATATATATATATACACACACACACACACACACACACACACACACCACATCTTCTTTAATCCATCCATCGATGGACATTTGGGTGCTTTCCATACTTTGGCTTTTGTTGATAGTGCTGCTGAAAACATGGGGGTGCTTGTGTCCCCTTGAAATAGCACACCTGTATCCCGTGGATAAATGCCTAGTAGTGCAATTGCTGGGTCATAGGGTAATTCTATTTTTAATTTTTTGAAGAACCTCCATACTGTTTTCCAGAGTGGCTGCACCAGCTTGCATTCCCACCAACAATGCAAAAGAGATCCTCTTTCTCCGCATCCTCGCCAACATCTGTCCTTGCCTGAGTTGTTAATGTAGCCATTCACAGGTGTAAGGTGATATCTCATTGTGGTTTTGATTTGTATTTCCCTGATGATGAGTGATGTTGAGTATTTTTTCATGTGTCAGTTGGCCATCTGGATGTCTTCTTTGGAGAAGTGTCTATTCATGTCTTTCACCCATTTCTTCACTGGATTATTTGTTTTTTAGGAAGGGAGCTTATTTCTAACAGATTTTTAATCTACTAGAAATCCCAGCCACAAATAAACTAATATGAAACAAAGAAGTCTACATGTAAGCTAACATAAAATTTCATATAAAATAGTGCTATCTAATAATAAAGGTGGGGGGGGAAACAGGGTTATGTGATAGAAAATTATTCTAGGAATACACTTTAAATAGGCTTCTTTGTATAGAGGGCAGGTATTTGTGTTAATATAAATGTTGAGAAGGGGCCAGACTTGGGGAGGACAAAAAAGAATGTTCCAGCATAAGGGATAGCAGGAAAAAAGACCTTTAAAACAATGAATTTTGTACCTTCAGAAGTACAAAAAGAAGATTGGTGAGGCTCATCTCATCATGTGATGGGAAGAGGAAGAACAGTGGAGTTCAAGTGATATATCAAGGGGTAACAAATTTGAAGATAAAAAGTTTTGGAGATCATTATTTTATTTTTCTGTTATGTGCAAAATGTTATTCTAAGAAGCAAGAAGGAGTTGGAGGGTTTAAAGCAGGGGAGTAATGTGATCTAACTTACACATTTAAAAATCACTTAAATGCTACATGAAGAATATGTTGCAGGAAACACAGGGAACTGCCAGTGTGGAAAAGGGAGAAATCAACAGTAACTATACTTTGTGTACTTCATCAGTATCACACTGCAAAAAGACATCTGCAGACAGGAGGCAGTCAGTTACTCAATACAACATTATCAAGAGTCTGCAATGAGTTAGATTGTGTACTTGAGGAAACAGCATTTATGTTGGAGTCAGAGGTTGGATTCAACGCCTGGTTCTATCACTCCCATGTTTTGTGACCCTGGGAACATTACACAATCTCTGAAAGCCTGAGTGTCATCATCTACAAAACAGATACAGACTTGATGAGGATTAAATGGACATATGCAGCACAATGCCTGGCACATAGTAATTGGTTTGCTAGTTTGGGTGGTAAGATCACTAGCACTCGTACTACTACTACCCCCAATCATTGGTAGTTGGATGTGTTTTCCACTTTTAGGAATGCTGCCTGATGCAAGAAACTCAATTAAATCTTAACCACTCTTCACATTTAGGGTGCATTTAGTGTCCTTAGTCCTATAGACACAATTGAGAATCACGACTTGCTGTTCATTTTTATTTTCACTAGGGGTTTAGAAGTTTTTAAAAATAATTGTGACACATTAAAGCGAAGGGAAGAAATCCTTCTGTTTCATATCCACAAATAGAATTGAATTTGACACACCAACTTTCAACATAAATTAGATTTCAATTTTACCCTAAGATTCTTTCTGATTTGGGAGAAATTAAGCATGGGGAAAAAATTAATAATACCACAATGCCATTTTATCATATTTTAATATAGCTCAATAGAACCTATCCAGAAAAATATATAATTATCATATAAAACATAAGGGGGAATATTCCAGAAAAATACCTTTTCTTCTTATTGGTAAAACTATACTATGAAATAAAAACTTGTCTTAGAAGTGTAAACTTTATTGTAGTAGTTTGATTTTGTGTATTAATCTACACATAAAAATAATTATTCTTTCTGGAAGAGAAAAAGATGATTTTATCATATAAACTGATAATTTTTGAAACAATATCCATAAATAAATACCAATTTTTTAAGACCAAGAAACAGTTTGGTGTTTATGATAGATCTAGTTATAGGCTTTTAGAGAAAGTAACTAAAAACAAAGGAAAGAGTGTTGTTCCCTCTGCCTATCTCTAATTGTATCCCATGTACTGTGCTTGGGGTCATGGGCACCGCGGGGGAGGGGTGGTCACTGGGCATGCACACTTCATGCCCTGACAGCCATGTTTTCACCTGGGCTGTAGGTAGGGGCAGTGATGACCAGAATTGGGGACAGAGCAATTGTAAAGTGAAGCTGGAACTGTTGGGAACACTAAAGAAAATGAACTTGTCCATATTTGTAATTCTGAAAAGGAATAGGAAAATTTGACTCAAGGGGAACTTTAGCTTTATTGATAACCTAAGAAAAATGCAGCTAGGGGGACACCTGTGTGGCTCAGTCAGTTAAGTGTCTGATTCCCTCCCTCTCTCTGCCCCTCTCCTCCTTGCACTCCCCCTCTCTCTAAATAAATTTTTTTAAAAGACGTATTTTTTAAAAAAGAAAAATGTAGCTAGAAGAAGGTATGACAGAAATAATTTGTGGAATTACTAAGGAAGATTTTGTCTGAGGCAGTTAGTTAGGTTCCAACAGGATGTGTGGAGGCCATCAAAGAGGAACTCATGGCCAGCTATTAGGAAAGTCAGAGACCTGGCAGTACTCCAAAACAAAACCACAAGAAGCTAGATCAGACCAGACAGGCCCAAGATGGCTGACAAAGTAGCCCAGAAACCCCTGCCAGATAAGGAAGAAAAGGCTTGAAATCCTGTTTCCAAGACATTCCTGCTGCAAGTAATGAATGTTCCACCCCCTAGTTAACAACTGTCTATAGAAGATAAAAACCCGAGCTCCAGGACATACAGCTCTTTCTCTCTCTCCCTTGAGTTCACCCACTTTTGCATCTTAAGAGTGTACTTTTGCTTTAATAAACTTTCCTGCTTGCATTGCTCATCCTCTATGTTGTGCCTGTCCTTGAGTTCTTTCTCATGAGGAGACTTAGAACCTTTGGCAACATTTTTGGGACAGGCTGTATTGAGGCCTCAGGGCTCAGGGTCTCCGCATTTCACTCAGCACCAATTTGAATGGCCAAGTCCAGATGGGTTTAACAGCATAGTTCACAACCAAGAACAAAGGATAGTTCACAGCCAAGAACAAAGGACCCAAAAGTCGGTCGGAAAATTCCTTGTCTTTTCCTGGTTACTCAAGGGTGAAACTCATTCTGAAACTTAAAGAGACTTTGTGATCCAATAGGACTATATGTCACTTTCTGAAAACAGCTAGTAACAGATAGAACTTGGCAAACACTGTATGAAAAATGCCTACAAATGTAATTTTCCCAATCAAGCTGTCTGGTAGAATGTGCTTTCATTCTATTGTTTCTGTCCTGGTATGTGTAAAAGCTCCTATAGGTAAGAGGCATCTCCAACAGATAAAAAGCAACTATAATTGAGGCACATAGTCCATCTAGGAACATTTCCCAACACAGACCCCCAATATTATCTGCTACCAATTGCAAGGAACTTGAAGATTAAAATATATTTTCCTAGTATCCTTTTATTCTATTAATGAGTTAGAGATAAAATACAAAAGAATTCTTGGCTTTATGCTCAAAAGCCATCATGGGGCGCCTGGGTGGCGCAGTCGGTTAAGCGCCCGACTTCAGCCAGGTCACGATCTCGCGGTCCGTGAGTTCGAGCCCCGCGTCGGGCTCTGGGCTGATGGCTCAGAGCCTGGAGCCTGTTTCCGATTCTGTGTCTCCCTCTCTCTCTCTGCCCCTCCCCCGTTCATGCTCTGTCTCTCTCTGTCCCAAAAATAAATAAACGTTGAAAAAAAAAAATTAAAAAAAAAAAAAAAAAGCCATCATTCAGGTTTACTGGAGAAAAGATTCTGAAAGATACATGATCTAATGGTTTGTGTGCTTCCCCACACAACTCAGTCCTGTGTACCTGAATCTTTTTCAGATTATTTCATAACTCCGTTCCATATTTTATAATTATTAGGATCTAATATATATTCCAAATTCTACAGATAGACACATCAGTTTGGGTTAGGCAGGTTTTAAAAGATGAATTCTTATGTTAGATAATGAAGGAAGAGAAGTATGGCTGAAAATAATTGAAGACTGATGGACAATAGGTAATCTAAGCGTGTGACCAGTGTCAGGGAGGAAGAATTTCCTGTCCCCTTCAAAGGTCCTTCTAGCTGGACTAAGAATCAGACTGACACGAGACAGATTAATAGGAGTAATCAAATTTAAATGTACACATATAGGGAATACATACACATATGAAATTCCAAATACCATAAGATCAAATGAGGTATATATGTCAGTCTGAACTAAGGAGAAGAGAGACTGGGACTTCAAAAGGAAAAAATGAAATTCATAGGAAGCTGAAAAAGAAAAAAGGTAAATGGTAAACAAATGTTTACTGTGTCAATCAGAAACAATGGGACATAGAGGATTTTGATCCAACAGGTCTTGTTGCTAAGGTCTCCCTGTCTATCATACCTAGTTTATTTAAGGTGATAAGGTGGGGAGTTAGTCATTTTCTCTAGGTTTCTCCCATACATACAGGAGGTATACATACTATTAAACTTTGATTTTCTGTTAATCTGTCTCATGTCAATTTGATTCTTAGACAAACTAGATGAATTTTAAAGGATAAGGGATAGTTTTTCCTCCTCAACATCATCATTTTCTAAAGTGGATCATTTCCAATATTTCTGTGCACTTATATTGTAGCTGTTCGAGGTAAAAAAACAAAAAAAAGTAGTTCTTATATATCTATCCAATACTTAAAACAATATCAAATAATTGTTTATTGATGTAGAGAACAAAGGCAAAAGAAATGTAGAGAAAAATTACATTTCCTTACAACTTGCAGCCCATTGACAAGTACTTGAGACAGCCAGAGTGATCTCCTCCAGGAGTGAAGCTGCCTGGATGTTAGTTCTTAACTAGAGGCAAAAGGCAACCTTAGCTTCACCTTAGCCTGACCTTCAGGGTCTGCAAGTCTTCTTTAACTTATAAAAATCCCTTTGGAAGCTTCCTTTATCTCTAATTCCCAAGATATATGTTAGCAATCATCCTCCAAATATATGGCCCACTGATATACATCTGAAGGTCTCATGACCAAAGTTTTACTAGATAGTAGTAAATACCTTAACTTAAACAGCAGATAGCCCCTCAAGGTCCTGGAAACCTTGTTTCCAAGTTCCTTAGAGACTTGCACTATCCCTAATCCCCTCCCAACTTAAAAGTTTATAATGTCACTCCTCACAACCCAATGCAGCTCTTTCTGACCCTGGGTCCTGTCCCCATGCTTTAACAAAACCACCTTTTTTGCACCAAAGACATTTCAAGAATTCTTTCTTTGCCATTTGCTCCTGGACCCAAAACACATCACATCATTTACATTTAGTAGTACATGTTGACTAAAAGAAACTAATGAATTATTTTCTTTTGGGTCTTTTGTACAAAAGGAAATTACTATTATAATTGCTATTATATTAGAACATTTCCATTTTATGATACTTCTATGTCTTAAAATTCATTCTCTTAAAATTTCTTAGGCATTCAGGAATAATTTTTGAGACAGAGAGAGACAGAGAGAGACACAGAAAACTCCAGACATCTTGAGAAGGCCCCTTTTAGGCTTTAGCTAAATATTATCATTGCATTCGTGTGAAGAACCTACTGAGGATGGTAAAAGAATGATCAGAAAAGATCTGAAAGAACAATCCCTGGATGTGTCACAGGGCTTAGAAGAGTTTCTGTTCTCACCAGCCGTAGTGGAAGGCCTCATAGTTACAGGATATTGGAGAGAGTACTCAGAAGAGTTGCCTCAATAGTAGGAAAAATTCGGGTTATACGAAATGTTATTCTGGCCCTGCCTAACAGAGTTTAAAAGCAAGACCCAAAAGGGTTAAATTCTTACATATGGCTGAATCCCAGAAAAATGCTTGCGTTATTTATATGAAATACCTTTATATAATAAGGTAAAATTCACAATGTCTGGCCTCCAGTGAAAAACAGGCATGCAAAAAAGCAAGAAAATGTGGCCAAAATCAGGAGAAACATAATCCTTAAAAATAAACCCAGAAATGGGGCCTTTGGGTGGCTCAGTTGGTTGAGCATCTGACTTTGGCTCAGGTCATGATCTCAACGGTTCGTGAGTTCAGGCCCCACATCGGGCTCTGTGCTGACAGCTTGGAGCCTGGAGCCTGGAGCCTGCTTCAGATTCTGTTTCTCCCTCTCTCTCTGCCCCTCCCCTGCTCACTCTCTGTCTCTCTCTCAAAAATAAATAAACATTTAAAAAAAGCTTTAAAGGGGCGCCTGGGTGGCTCAGTGGGTTAAGTATCCAACTTCAGCTCAGGTCAAGATCTCATGGTCCATGAGTTTGAGCCCCATGTCCTGCTCTGTGCTGTCAGTTCAGAGCTTGAAGCCTGCATCAGATTCTGTCTCCCTCTCTCTCTGCCACTCCCCCACTCACACTCTGTCTCTCTCTCTGTCTCTCAAAAAATGAATAAACGTTAAAATTTTTTTAAATAAGTAAAAAAATTAAAGCTTTAAAAAAATAGACCCAGAAATGTCTCAGATGATCAAATTAATGGAAAAGAACAATAAATCAGCTACTAGAATAGGAATCCATAAATGAACATTTTAAGTAGAGAGTAGAAAAGCAAACTTCATCTCCAACAGACCTAGCATACAAAATAAGTTTTAAAAAATCCTTCAGGCACAAATAAAATGATAACAATTAAAAATCTCTACCTACCAAAAGGAATGATGTGCACCAAAAATGGTAACTACATGTGTAAATATAAAAAAAATGTTTTTCTTAATATTTACATATTTTTTAAAAAAGTAATATAATATATGTAGAAGTAAAATGTATAACGCCTATAACATAAGGGGAAAAAACCAGAAGGGGAAAAAAATAAGTATAATTGTGATGGTTATTATACTAAAGGTGAAGAATGTAACCTCAATGTGGGCTGTGATAAGGTGGAGCTATTATATACAATAACACTGAAGCAACCACTGAGAGAGCCAATAATCCAACAAAGGAGATAAGATGAACTCATAAGCAATACTCAAATCAAAATAAAGGAAAAAAATAAAAAGGGAAATAAAAGATAATTGGGAAAAAGTAGCAACATATTAGATTTAAAACCAGTCTTATCAATCCCATTAAATGTAAATGGTCTAAACACACTAATTAATAGAGATTGTCAGGATGGATAAAAAAATGAAGACACCATTATGTACTGCTTAAAAGGAATCTGCCTTAAATATAGATACAAAACTAGCTTATAAGTAAAAGAATGGGTATTAACCCTTTATCAGATATATCATTTGCAAATATCTTCTCTCACCAGTAGGTTGCCTTTTCATATTGTTGATGGATTTCTTCACTGTGCAAATGTGGTTTTTTTTTTGTTTTTTGTTTTTTGTTTGGTGTAGTCCCAATAGTTTTGTTTTTGTTGTTTTGCTTTTGCTTCCCTTGCATAATGAGGTTTTTCTAGAAACATATTGCAAAGGCCAATGTCCAAGAGATTATTGCTTATGTTTTCTTTAAGGGGTTTCATGGTTTCAGGCCTCATATTTAGGTCTTTAATCCACTTTGAGTTTATTTTTGTGAATGGTGTAAGAAAGTGGTCCCATGTTATTCTTTTGCATGTAACTGTCAAGTTTTCTCAGTACCATGTATTGAACAGATCATCTTTTCTCCATTATACACTCTTGCCTTCTTTGTCATAGATTAATTGACCATGTAGGTGTGAGTTTATTTCTGGGCTCTCTATCCTGTTCCATTAATCTATGTGTCTATTTATGTGCCAGTACCATACTATTTTGAATAATATAGCTTAGTATATCTTGAAATCTGGGATTGTGATATTCTAGCTTTGTTATTTCTTGATATTGCTTTGGCTATTCAGGGTCTTATGTGGTTCCATACAAATTTTAGGATTATTTCTTCTAGTTCTGTGAAAAGTACTATTGAGAATTTATGCAACTCAAACCAAAAAACAAATAATCTGATTAAAATGAGTATAGGAACTGAATAGACATTTTTCCAACGAACACATACAGATGGCCAATATACACCTGAAAAGATGCTTAATATCACTAATAATCAGGGAATTGCCAAATCAAGACTACAGTGAGATATCACCTTATACTGTCAGAATGGCTAATATGAAAAACACAAGAAATAACAAGTGTTGGTGAGGATGCACAGAAAAGGGAACCTTCACGCACTGTTGGTGGAAATGTAAATTGGTACAACCACTGTGGAAAACAGTATGGGAGTTCCTCAAAACATTAAAAATAGAAATACCATATGATCCAGTAATTTCACTATAGGGTATTTTGCCAAAGAAAACAAAACCACTAATTTGAAAAGATATATGCACTCCTATGTTTACTGCAGCATTATTTACAGTAGCCAAGATATGGAAGCAACCTAAATATCCATCTATAGAGGAATGGATAAAGAAGATGGGGTACACACACACACACACACACACATATGTATATATATGCACACACACATATACATACACAATGGACTATTAGTGAGTCATGAAAAAGAATGAGATCTTGATGTTTGTGACAACATAGATGGACCTGGAGGGTGAATGAAATAAATCAAACAAGGAAAGACAAATATCATATGATATGACTTATATGTGGACTCTAAAGAACAAAACAAACAGAAACACAAATATAGAGAACAAATAGGTTGTTGTCAGAGGGGAAAGGGTTGAAAGCACAAGTGAAATAGGTGAAAGTAATTAAGAGGTAGACACTTCCAGTTATAAAATGAATAAATCATAGTGAAGAAAAATACAGCACAGGGAATATAGTCAATAATATTGTAATAAGGTATGCTTATTGTGGAGAGCATAGCTTAATGTATAGAATTGTCAAATGACTATTTTGTACACCTGAAACTAATATAACATCATATGCCAATAATACTTCAATTTTTTAAAGATGCAAAGAATGGAAAAATGTATACCATGTTAACATTAATCAAAAGAAATCTGGAGTTTCTATATTACTATTAGACAAAGTATATTTCAAAATGATCTGTATATCAATTCATCCAGAGAATATAGCAATTCTAAGCATTTATGGACCTAATAAAATACACGGATTAAAAACTTATGGAGGGGCGCCTGGGTGGCTCAGTTGGTTAGGCCTCCGACTTCAGCTCAGGTCACGATCTCACGGTCTGTGAGTTCGAGCCCCGCATCGGGCTCTAGGCTGATGGCTCAGAGCCTGGAGCCTGCTTCCAATTCTGTGTCTCCCTCTCTCTCTGCCCCTCCCCCGTTCGTGCTCTGTCTCCCTCTGTCTCAAAAATAAATAAACGTTAAAAAAATTAAAAAAAAATAAAATAAAAACTTATGGAACTGTAAAGAGAAATATATGTATCTATAATTATGGTGCAAAATTTCATAATAATTGATAGGTTAAGTACTCACAAAAAACCAGTAAGAATATAGGAGATTTGAACAGCATTTCAATTATTTTAACCTACTTGACATTTCTTGAATGCTCCATCCAGGAAAAAGTGGGGAAAAACATTTGTTAGAAGTGCGTTAAGAACATTTGCCAAGTAAGATCAAATGCTGTGCCATAAAAAATACTAAATAAATGTAAAAGTTTTCGTAAAAAAATCAAACATATATCTATGACATAGCCATTACACTCCTACATATTTACCCAAGAGAAATGGAAGTGCATTTCCATACAAAGAATTATACGTAAATGTCCATAGATATTTACCTGTTGATAGCCCCAAATTGCAACAACCCAAATATTATCAACAGGTGAAGAGATAAATAAATTGCAGTATATCCATTCAGTAAAATATTTCTCAGAAATAAAAAGCAATTATTGACACACACGAAAACATAGGTAAATCTCAAAATAATTATGCTGAAGGAAAGAAACCAGACAAAAAGGGTACATATGGTGTGATTACAGTTATATAAATTTCTAGAAAATGCAAACTAATTTACCATAACGGAAAACAAATCAGTGGTTGCTTGGGGAAAAGGATGAAAAGCAGGAGGGAGAAATTATGAAGACACCTGAGAAAACTTTTGGGTGTGATTAATATCCTCATCTTCTTGATTGCGTTATTAATTTAATGGTTGTATATGTACATCAAAACATTGAACTACACACTTGAAATATTGCATGTCAGTTATATCCTCAATAAAACTGTTTTAATAAAATAGTCACACAGTTAACCCTTGAGCATTGTAGGTAGGGTTAGGACCACTGACCCTTCAACACTTAACTGCCAATAACATGAACGTATTTTGTAAGTTATTATATACCGTATTCATACAATAAAGTAAGCTAAAGAAAATGTTATTGAGAAAATAATAGGAGAAAATACATTTAAAGTACTGTATTTATCAAGAAAAATTCATGTGTAATTGGACCCACGCACTTCAAACTTGTGTTAGTTAAGGGTCAACGGTGTATGACTTCCTCCAAATTACCATTGAGTTATTTGAAATTTACACACAATGCAAAAACCTAAATACTGTGATGAAAAAAAAAATGGGCAGTGGGATATACGCTTACTTATTTTCTGTAAAGTTGCTCCTTCATTAACTTTTCTAGACAAAACAAAAATAACAGCAGGATTTTATCATGATACCTATAAAATAGTCCTTGGGAATAATTTAGGCTTATAGGAACATGCTTTCATGATTTAAACCTCTAGTGCCATTAAATGCACAGCAGAAGTAATTCATTTAATGATTCCTCAGTGACCTAAAAGAATGAACACACCTGTCAAGGCTTCTAACTGTCTTATGCCAGAAGAAAGAAACTGATGGGGGAAAAGCTTTTCCCATTTTATTCTCATTAAACCCCACAAAATTACCAAAACATATCAATCTAGCATAGCTTAGATTTACATGAATTACATATGGATTTTAGGACTTGGTTTTCTTTTCATGAATTCCTGTATCAAATTACTTTTGTTTAGAGGTTGGATATAAATTTTGTATTTCTTGTAAGTGATTAAACAGGCTTTCTTTCCTTAGATTATGGACCCCTTATTTTATTTTATTATTTATTTATTTTTTAGAGAGAGAGAGAGAGAGAGACAGAGAGAGAGAGAGAGACAGAGACAGAGAGAGAGAATCTCAAGCAGGCTCTATGCTCAGCACAGAGCCCAACATGGGGCTAGACCCCACAACTCTGGAATCACTACCTAAGCCAAAATCAAGAGTCGGACCCTCAACTGACTGAGCCACCGAGGCGTCCCTGGAACTTTTATTTTGTTAAGTTTGGTAACTCTTCCAGAGTTTTTTCCACGTCTAGTGCTCAAGGTGCCAAGTGCTGGATTCTCTAATGGAAAGATAACTAGAGGAAGTAAACATATCATGATGGCACCAACCAGATTTGAGACAGGTTTAAAATGTTATTCTACCAATATAAGGCAAATATTTTGCTAGTATATTTTGAGATCTGTATCCTATATGTAAAGATATTACATTAGATAAGAAAAATATGAGTACATAATAGTGATTTAATGAAATCAAACTCATTCATTTTGTGGAATAGATGAATGAAAACATTCTACTAACGTATATTTTCTCCTTCATAGGAAAATTCATATTTATGGGTTAGTGATAGGTGAGAATTGGAGTAGGAGTTAAAGAATTAAATTTTAAACCATGATTCACTGTTTATAAGTTATGTGATTATCAGGGAGAAAGACCTTCCTCCGCCCTATGGTCCTTCTAGCTGGACTTATAATCAAAATGCCATGAGACAGATTAACAGGAGAAAATCAAATGTAATAGGTGTATGTACAGGCAATCCCCCCAGACATGAAATTTCAAAGACAATGAGGCAACATAAAGTTTATATGAGTTAAGGAGAGGGGCAGGGTCTGAGGACACAAAAGGGAGGAAGGCCATTAGCGGGAAGACAAAAGGGGATGTTTGGAAACAAGGTTTGCCCTATTATTACAGATATGTTCCTCAGGTAAAGGGAGTCTTTGTTAGCAGCATCTCTTTTGTGGTATAAGCTCTCCTTACCAGCGTAAATTTAGGCAGTTGAGGACCAGGAAGAGAGCTTTTCCTCTGTCTGCTGGGTTTTGATTACATTTAACCAAAATAATATTCATGCCAAAATGGCCTGTCTTTGGCAGGCTGCCCCTGGCCTCTACATGATTAAGTGATGCAATATGCTACTGTCATTTTCTTCAATATTACAATAATTATTTTAAAATTATCTCATAGTATTATATTTTATGCATGTACCATGATTAACTTCACAATTTTCTTAATTTGGTACATGTAAGTGATATTCAAGCATTATCCTCCATAAATAGAGTTACAAGGAGTAATACCATCATTAGTTTCCATAGTGATCTATAGACAGCAATAGCTTCATGTTGGTAATATTCACACATTAAGATAGGCCACAAATTCATTTCCATAATGTTTGAGGCTAATGGTCAACCAGAAATCCAAAAGATCCTCAAGATAAAGATTAGACAAAGCACATATGACCCAAGACTGCCACACCTATAATTCTGGATTCATTCATTATCTGCCTCTTCAACACCTGCCTTTTGTCCCTTGATGGGCCATAACCTTGCAGGCTTCTGTGCCTTTGGATGTGTGGCCTCCACTTTCCTAGAAAACACTTCCTACTCCCCCATTCCATGTGGCAAAATATCACTTACTTTTCAACGTTCAGCTGAAATGTACCTCTTGATTACAGTTTTCCAAACTGATTTAGTTACTTTTTTCTGTTCTCAGGCAGTTTTTAAACTTTCAGTGTTATAGCATTATATGCTTAGTAAGACCTAGGATCAGATTTTTCCAAACATCATATATCCAGTTCTGAGACCAGTGCTTGGAGCTGAATAAAACTCAATGAATTTAAATTGAATTCAACTGGTGTAATGAACTGAATGCTTATGTCTCCCTCAAAATTCATATGTTGAAATCTTAACCCCCAATAGGGTATTGTAAAGTAGGGCCTTAGGGAGGTGATTAAGTCATGAGGGTGGATTCCTCACAAGTGGGATTAGTGCTCTTATAAAAGCATCCCAGAGAGTTCTTTACCCCCTTCCTTCATGTGAAGACACAGTGAGAAGATTGTTGTTTATGATCCAGGAGGTGGTCTCTCACCTAAACTGAATCTGCTGGCTCCTTGATTTTGAGCTCCCCATCCCCAGAGTTGTGAAGGAAATATTTTTGTTTAAGCTACCCAATCGTTGGCATTTTTGTTATAGCACCCAAACAAAACAAAACAAAGGATAGAAGAGATGAGACAGGCATGAGCTTTTATCTTTGAGTATCTTACAGGATGGAGCGTTCACATTCCCTCCAAAGTAAATCTTAGAGTATATTTGTTTGATTTTCAACATAAAACTCTGCTTTTGCAGAGCCTTAAAAAATGCTGTAGCTTTTTCATCAGTGTTGATCAAATGATCTAGAACACTTACAGGAAGCTTTCTTCTAACATTGAAACTGGTAGTACAGAAATCTGGGGGTGAAAGTGAGGCTGATGGCGGGGGACAGAGCATAGGAGTGGGAACTGATTGAATATCACACATGAACTTGCCTCTTCCGATATTCCAGGACAATGTGTGAATCAAAAACTAAAACTATAAGAGTAATAACTAGACTTTAGAGTTTTGAGAGATGAATACTTGGTAGGATTATTAGAACAAGAGATGATAACATTTATTTCACTTAGCACAGGCATCAATGAAGACAAAATCGGAAATTAAGAGAAAACAAAATCAATATATGAAATTAACAGAAGTAGCCCCACTTACTCTTACACTACAAGAGCATCACCTTACCAGTCTCTGGTCTGATGCGTTGTTCTCAGAGTTAGATACTTTGCTTTAGAAAGAGCAATAAATGGGTGTGCAGTCTAACCCAAACCTTTAGTAAAACAAATTATACATTTATTTTTGTAATAAACTTAGTATTTTTTTTTCTTTTCAGAGTTCCTATTTAAGAACCAAGTAGGTTAGGGACACCTGGGTGGCTCAGATGGTTGAGCATCTGACTTTGGCTCAGGTCATGATCTCAGGGTTCATGAGTTTAAGTCCCACATCTGGCTCTCTCCTGTTAGCATGGAGCTCACTTTGGATCCTGTCTCCCTCTCTCTGCCCATCCCCCACTCATGCTCATTCACTCTCTCTCAAAAATAAGTAAACATTTAAAAAGAAAAGAACCAAGTAGGCTAAAGGTTCTTAATACCTAAATGTACAAGTCTCAATCTGATCACTACAATGATACCTCAGACAAAGTCAATTGCTCCTAATATGTCGATAGTTGTGGCAGAGCTAAAAATTGATTATGTTCAGCTATGGAAGCCTGAAGAATATTACCAGGAAAAGCCATATATCTAGACAATTCCCAAGAAACTTGAATTTCATAAGAAATAAATTACTACTGAAAAATTTTGGTAACTAATGGTATATGCTAAAATGACCCATTCTATCATATTAACAACAAACACATAAATTCTATTCATAGGTCAGAAATTATAATGGAAATAATGAAAAGGTTTCTACTGCAGGATCTTACAGTGTGCTATACAAATTTACTACATAGGGGCGCCTAGGTGACTCAGCTGGTTAAGCCTCTGACTTTGGCCCAGGTCATGATCTTGCAGTTCATGAGTTCAAGCCCCGCGACGGGCTCTGTGCTGACAGCTCAGAGCCTGGAGCCGCTTTGAATTCTGTGTCTCCTTCTCTCTCTGCCCCTACCCCACTTACACTTTGTCTGTCTGTCTCTCTCTCTCTCAAAAATAAATAAACATCAAAAGTATTTTTTTTAATTTACTAGATAAAATCTCAAGTCTGAGATTTAAATTCTATATCTGTGTTCTAAAAAATATTGAGTCAAAGTTGTATACAATTATGAAAAGTTTTTGGACAAAACCTTAGAAAGGACTATTGCACATTTATGGAGAAGAAATGTTATACTATAAATTATAAATAATTGTGCAGTATAAATTAACTTGATACTATAAAGTTTTTAGTACATTTCTCTATAAATAGACATTTTCTTTATTTTGCATTATATTATTATGTATTATAGAATGCATCATTTTATTTATTTTTTAAAAATTTTTTTTTAATGTTTATTTATTTTTGAGACAGAGAGAGACAGAGCATGAACAGGGGAGGGTCAGAGAGAGGGAGACACAGAATCTGAAGCAGGCTCCAGGCTCCGAGCTGTCAGCACAGAGCCCGATGCGGGGCTCGAACTCACAGACCGTGAGATCATGACCTGAGCCGAAGTCAGAAGCTTAACCGACTGAGCCACCCAGGAGCCCCAGAATGCATCATTTTAATACAGAAAGACAAAATATACAGGAAGAAAAAATACAGGAAGAAAAAAATATATATATAAATATATATTTATATATATATTTTTTTGAAAGACAGAGAGAGAGAGAGAGAGAGACAGCACACATATGCCCTAGCTGGGAAGGAACAGAGGGAGAGGGAGTCAGAGAATCTTAAGTAGGCTCCATGCTCAGGGCAGAGCCCAACACGAGTTCAAACTCACAAACTGTGATATTATGACCTAAGCCCAAATCAAGAGTCAGGCGCTTAACCAACTGAGCCACACAGGCACCCCAAGACAATTTTTAAACGGCTGATCACCCATTAAGGATTAAAGGCTTTCTGTTTATTTGCCCTTCTGGTACCCAGTTCCTGGGGCTTTTTTTGAAGTTTATTTATTTTGAGAGAGACAGAGACAACGTCAGCAGGGGAGGAGGGGAGAGAGAGAGAGAGAGGAAATAGAATTCCAATCAGGCTCCACACTGTCAGCACAGAGTTGCTGTTGTTTTTTAATCTCAAGGTAACTTATCTATAGGTTAAAAACTATCAAATATCTACAATTTTATGTGGTTTAACCTAATAACAATAATCCAATGAGTATAATTGCAAACTAGATATACAAACAAATCTAACTGTAAACACAATAAAAGCTATTTTCGGATATATAGAAAGAAGATGCCCTCCAAGCAGAGCAGACCAAATAAGAATATTGAGGCAGCTAACTTAAATAATTTCAGAAAGCCAAAGTCCAAAATAAATTGCAGATTGCATTAATATTTATAATATCTTCATGATTATTGAAGTCTTATAGTTGACAATATTTAAAAAAATTGATTATATAGCTGAGTCCATGGCTTACATTTTAAGTAAGGAAGAACCTGCTAAAAATCAATTTTTAGCATTTCTTCTGCTTAGAGACTTAGTCATAAAACTGTCAATATCATCATTAAATCAGCATCAACAGCATGATATATTTGTACTTTATATATTGTGTCATGGAGTGGATTCATTGTAAATTTCTCAGTGACAATGAATCCCAAAGTAACAGATATATTAAACATATTTTTCCTCATGTACTGGAGAACTTATTTGCAAACATAAGTAAGAAAATTGTACATGAACTGTGTTAAAGCAATGAGTTATTCATTTTTTAATTCATTGTTTTACAAATCAAGTCATTCACATGAAAAAAAATAGAAGTTTAATTCCAAATAATAAAAAATTCACTCTTGGGTATTTATGCCTATATAGCTTTAAATCTCTTTTAAACATAAATAAATAGTTCATCTTTCACCTTTCCTGCTATGATTTGAACTATCAGCAAAGGATCCCACCTAAAATATCCTAGAAAAGATATTTTATTTTCACCATGTTATAGACATTTCAAGTCTTTCCTTTGCCATACCTATGTGAGTGAATTCCATTACCCAGATGCAGGGGAAAAAAGATGTGGGGGAAATGGCATAGTAAGAAGGAGAACTTCTTTTTTTTATGTTTATTTATTTTGAGAGAGAATGCAAGCAGGCAGAGAGAGGGGGAGAGAGAGAGAGAATCCCAAGCAAGCTTCCTGCTGTCAGCACAGAGCCCAACACAGGGCTCAAACTCACAAATTGTTAGATCATGACCTGAGCCAAAACCAAGACTCCAATGCTCAACCAACTAAGCCATCCAGGAACCCCAGGAAGGAGAACTTCTGAAGTCAGATCACTTTCGTAGGGAAAACATTCCTTCATAGAAAATAATAATAGTAAAATAATGGTGATATGTCACATTTATCTAGCACTCAACATTTTCAAAATACTTCCTTGTACTTTATCTTATGTACAGAGGATTTGATATATACTAAATTATCAAGTGTCAAATGTCAATATGGCAAATGACAGATAAGACCTTGTACTGAATGATATGCAAAACAAACTAATAGCTAAATAAGTATGTAGGTACGTCACAGATTAAGTAGATTTCTTTTATAGATTATACTAGCACATAAAAATCTGTTTGCCTATATCATGAAAAACACTCCTTTTATAGGCTATATGCAGTCATAAACAGTTAATGTTCTACATTATGTTTCAACAGTTATGCTCAAGTGAAAGAGTTATTTCCTTCCCCAAAACATAGATTGCTCGTGGCAGTAATCATATATTATTAGTCACAACTATCTATCACAAACACATAGCATAACCCAGTCTTCATAATTAAACATTAAATCTAAAAACGCTGTTTGTGATTGATTGCAAAATATTTTAAGGCACTTTTCGATTCATGAAATTTATCATAAATATCTTAGAAAATGAAAAAAATTGCATTTTGAGAGATTGACTTTGCAAATAAAATTACAGTTTTTACTGTCATATATGAGAAGTAAAATATTCTTTCACTCGGAAATATAGCACTCATTTCCCAACCTTTTAAAAACATATAAGAATATTACTTTAAGAATTTCCACATTTCATAGATTAAGTATTTTTATGATCACATTTCTGGGGAATTTGGTCTGTTACAGATCTTATTTGAGAATTTGAAAACAGACATTAATTTGATAAAGGTCTCAATATTATATTTTTCCATGTTGCCCCACTGACCTTTAGAAAAGATATGAAATTTTCTTTCTAATGGCTTATCTCAAAAAGAACATGAACAAAAGACAAAAGGCCTTTGTCCTCTGAATCTCAAGGTGACATTTAAGACTGACATCCAGCTAGCAGAAGAAGATCTCAAAATTTATTCTTGTCCTGTGGGGATAAGCAAATCATTAATATAAGAAGGTATCAGGCCATTAAGTGCTTTAAACATCAACAATAAAACTTTAAAACCAATGCAAACCCTGACAGGAAGCCAATATAAAAACTGGAAGACAAAACTGATGTACTTTGAACAGGTAAGTAGCCTCACACTGTGAATGAACTGAACCTCGGAGATTGATTTATCAAGAAATCGAAACATCAGATGTTGAACCAGTCCAGTCTCAGTGATTATCACATTGTAGTATTTTCAGTACCATTCACGTCTTTGCCCTACTCAAATGATGTGCCAAAGAAGAGAACTAGGTCTTAACAAGAGCATCATCTTACACTGAAACCAATAACTAGACTCAAATTAATAGTAACACCAATCTTTGTACAATACTTTGATTTCACAGTGTTCTTTTTTAAATGGAATTCTCTTAATCAAGGAACAAGGAGGGGCGCCTGGGTGGCTCAGTCGGTTGAGCGTCCGACTTCAGCTCAGGTCATGATCTCACGGTTCGTGAGTTCCAGCCCCGCGTCAGGCTCTGGGCTGATGGCTCAGAGCCTGGAACCTGCTTCCGATTCTGTGTCTCCCTCTCTCTCTGCCCCTCCCCCATTCATGCTCTGTCTCTCTCTGTCTCAAAAATAAATAAACATTAAAAAAAATTTAAATAAAAGGAACAAGGAGATTCACAGTCGAAAGAATATATTCACATGCTTATTTTTGTCCTACTATTATTCTAATCATAACCCTAACAATGAAGACAAATATTAAAAAGTGAGAGTTATGGGGTTCTAAAACTTCTGATGTGCAAAATTTATAATTTATGGAGAACACTTCTAATTTCTTCTCAATATACTTTTGCCATTTGATACCTTACATAAAACATAATATAATAATAATAACAATAATGCTAATAATAGCTGACACTGGCCACTTTTAAGAGACATTCATGGACTGATTTAATCTACTACTACTATCCTAATTTACAGATGGGGAAGCTAAGGCAGACAACATGAAGTGACTAAGATTTTATAACATAAAAATATTGGGACCAGGGGCACCGAGGTGGCTCCATTGGTTGAGCATTTGACTTTGCCTCAAGTCATGATCTCACAGTTCGTGAGTTCATGCCCTGCATCAGGCTCCCTGCTGTCAATGCAGAGCCTGGTTTGGATCTTCTGTCCCCCCACCCCTTTCTCTGTCCCTCCCTTGCTCATATTCTCTCTGTTAAAAATAAATACAAACATTTTTTAAAAATATTCGAACTAGGATTCTGACCCCAGAAACTAATATGCCACATCTGCTGTGTGTTATGTGTACACACACACACACACACACACACATATATATACACACACTAATATATATATGCTATTTTAATACCTATATATACCATATATACTATTTTAAAATTTAATATCTTGGGGTGCCTGGGTGGCTTGGTCGGTTAAGCGTCCGACTTCGGCTCAGGTCCTGATCTCGCAGTCCGTGAGGTCAAGCCCCGCGTCGGGCTCTGTGCTGACAGCTCAGAGCCTGGAGCCTGTTTCAGATTCTGTGTCTCCCTCTCTCTCTGCCCCTCCCCTGTTCATGCTCTGTCTCTCTCTGTCTCAAAAATAAATAAACATTAAAAAAAATAAATAAATAAAATTTAATATCTTTAAATATCTAATATATATACTATTTTAATATATATCTATTTAATATCTATGCTAAGTTATTCATATGTGTGTTTGTGGGTTTAATTTGAAATGATACAATTGTCACATTGCAAATAGTGAAACAGCAAAGTGAGAAGTAAATCTATTCTCCAAAAAAATCACCTCTTTTTTAGTGAATAAAATCTTTTCATGTCAGTGTTCATACTCAAATGACTATTTCAAACAACAGTGATTGGAAAAGGAATTCTGTGGCGATTATTATTTTTTTCTTTCCTTAAAAGAAACATACAGAGTGTGTGCTTACATTGATTACACAGGGTCAGATAACTGAAAGATGCACAAGACTCCTCAAGGTGTATTCACACAAGCTTTGTTAAAAATAAAGGAAATAGTACAATAGAAGAAAGACACTCCAGGCAATCACCAAAGAGTTCCAGGCCCCAGGATTCTTTCTAAGTCACACAGAGTGTGCTTTGTTTTCAGATTATGAACCACCAAGATACGCACAAAGTATCTTGATTTTAAGGGAACCCAAGTAAAAGTTTACAGCAGGGCTCTGCACTGTGTAACCAGTTAAAACAGGTGTAAAACATCAATAGAAACATTTCTAAACTGCATAGACAACCTTGCAGCAGGCACCTCCAGGGAAGTTTGAACTTTTAACATCAAATCTCAAAGGACTAAGATGTCTCATCCTTACTTTGGCCAAAGATCAATTCCAGATTTTAGGCATCCACAGACATAAGCATAGAGCATTCCTAATTTACCTACAAAATAACCCGATCTTACACAGTGCTCATTAGTGAGTGAGGCAATTTATTGAGCAGGTGCTGAGTAAGTACTGGTGGATTCTCTGGACCCTCAGCTAAAATTTGATACTTCTCTCTGTCTTGGTCCCATATCCACTTTAAATGTACCAGCCTTCCCTGGAAGGCATGGTGGCAAAATTAAGAGGTTGATATTTATTTCTAGGGGAACCACCACACAGTTTAAAAAATAATAATAATGACAAACCTAAATGGTGACAAAGAAGACAGAAGTGAAAACATGGCAGAGTATATCCTATTCTGGGATTGGGAGATGCGATTTCAGTGCTCTCCTTTCTTTGCTTCTTTAGCAGATGCAAACACAAAACTCGGAGATGGGAATATCAATAGGAAGGGACGAAGAATTAGACAATTCATTTGAGCAAGCTGGAAACCAAATATTCACCTATTGCTTAGAAATGGTGATGCAAAATTCGTGTGTTTCCGATTTGACTGGTGTCAACTTGAATTACAAATGGCAGCTCAGGGCATAATTTTTCTTGGGTGAAGAAGAGGAGTTGCAAGTTAGAAATGCTGCACGTTTTTCCTGCACTGTATGTATAAAACACGTGGCAACTGCCACAATCCCTACATCAAGATGTTGATGATATGTTACAAATTAACTTCTACCTTATTTATGTATTGCTGCTATGGTAACATTATTATGCATCTGATAAAGAACATAGCATTCTTTGTTATTTTAAAACAAATGGTTTACAGTGAAATCCAAAGACACTGAGGCTTCTCCTTTTTATCTTTAGGGCTGGGGGGCTACATAAGTGTCCAAGCCTGTAGGTCAAGTAGGTGGGGACTGATGGAGGTGGCAGAAAAAGGTAGATGGTGTATGTGGAGAGACTAAGGTGGAGTCACATGATCCTTTAAAAACAGTGAACTATGGAGTCAAACTGTCATCTCTACTGTTGCTTATAATCCAAGATTTGTATCTTTTATGTCATATTGTCTAATGAATGTGTTAAGTATCTTATAGTAAGTTGAAAGTGTTAATATCAAGTCTCATACTGACCCAAACAGGTAGGATAGAATCAGCAAATTGTCTTTACTGCCATACAATTTCCATATCCCCATTCATATCAAACCCGGATGTGAAACAGCAGGATATCAAATTACTTTTGCCTTCCCATAGTCACACATGTATACTTGATGAAATAGCTTGAATACTGATAATGCTACAGGGAATGTGCAGAAATGAGACTTCTAAAATAGTGCTTATAATCAGGAGCTAGACCTTTATCATCTGGTCATGCTGATATTATCTTGGTAAGCAAGTTTCCATTTTTTTCCTGTAGAGGAAACTGACTTTTGTCCATTGTTCCAGCTGTTAAGAGTGTGCACAGTTCAATTCAAATGCAAATTGTTTCAAAAGTCTTAGACATGCATTTTAATCTAAATTTAATAATGCGTATTAACAGAGAAATAGACCACCAAATACTTATCTTTTATTAAGGATTATCAAGTTTACCAAACTGGATAACAATGTATTCAACATTTTATTGGTTCACTCGTGAATCTTTGACTTTTGAGAAGATAATAACAGTCCTGTACAAAGGCAGAGTGTTTACCAGCAGGAGAAACTAATCATTTGTTGACAACTGACAGTATGAACATAGTAGGTATTCATGTTCTCATTGAAGGAAATCAAGATTCTGTGTGACCTCCAAGCTGATTAAAGCACAAACTCATAACTATGATTAAAGATGACTCCCTTATTTAGGAAATGCTCTCTTTGCTCAGTGCAAATTTAGGAGTCTGACATGTAAATGGTAACAAAGGTGAAGAGGAATATTGCTACAGTATATGCTAACAAGAGCAGGATCTCTGGGCTTGTTGGACTGTAGGTGTTTCAACCAATTCGTTATTTACTTTTGCTCCTCACACGGGGTGCAAGGATTGCCCTAACTTTTATTTGTCTACATTTGATTAGAACCAGCTTGAACACCACATTCCTTTCTAAGAGAAAAGTCAGCACCTAATGCCGGGAGCTAGTATCTCCCAGACAATCATCCAAGTGACTCAAATTAGATGCTCAGTAAGATTCCATCCTCAGGCAATGAAGAGTGTTGGAGTTTGTCAGCTCACGGCTGCTATACCTGCCTTTGCTCCTTGCTGTCACACACCCCTGTTGTAGAAAACTGGTCCTTGGCCATCTTTCCAAAGATGCTATTTGCACTGCAGTAAATTCTTACTTGCCTCGGTTTCGTTCTAAGGCGTTCTTCTCTGGAGGACATATTTCCTTTTGTATCCTGTTCAACCCTGGCTGATCTCGGCCCTGGCCCTTAATGCTCATTCTTTTCAGTGATCACTCCTAGCCATCCTGTTCCTCTGAACTCTCACTGCCCAAGAGATTCTCTGCCTAGAAAAAGTTGGGCTTAAAACAATTTCAACCGCTGTTTTTCTTACCCAGGGACACCACCACCCAAGGGTCTGCTGTCTTTCAGTAAATCATTCATAGGACACTTAGTTCTTCTTGATAGCAAGGAAGATCGAGACTTTAACATACAGGAAGCCTGATTTACCAGGGAAGCGAGGGACCTTCTAAGCAGTGGTCCTTTCCTTTCTTCCCATGCCCACCACTGTCCTCAAATAGTCAGACAATAAAGTAACACAAAGTAATATTATAATACTCTGGTGAAAGAAGTACTGTGGACAGTGGCAACACAAGTTAAAAGCCTGGAGATCAGAAGAAGATGGGAAAATTTTGTAATATAAAAGGCCAATGTAGCCAGAGCAAAGTGAGCAAAAAGCATGTGAGGAGGGGAAAGTTTTGAAAAAAAAGGAATGAGGCAGGTTTATAGGGCCCAGGAGTCACTGGGAAGCAGTTTGGATTTTAATTAAGTGTTTGGAACAGGGGCTTGATATAATCTCATGTGTTAAGAAGAGCACTTAAGATTGTCATTGTGAAAAAATTCAGACATAAAAGTTTGTGGACAAAAGTGATGCAATATTTATTTCCCACAGTTGTTTAAGAAATGAACTTAACAAATATAGTTGCAGTGTCCAATGTACGTTTCCCTAAGCAGATCTTCCTTCTCTCCCATTCTTTGTACACACAGGCAACTGTTCCTCTGAATTTGGGGGTTACAGTGTCCATTTCTTTATACTTTAAGGACGTATTCAATGTTTAATGACATTATACTGTACTTGCTTATATTTGCTTAACAGTTATCTATGTTGATATGAATTACTCTGGTTCATTCATTTTTGCTGTCACATATTATTCCACAGCTAAATACTATCAATCTTTCTCCCATTAATATTACAATCAGTGATTCTATGAATATTCTTGTACGTCATCTTCTGAACAACATTATGTTTGTGTACATTGAACCATCTTGGCATCCCTTGAATAAATCCCATTTGATCATAGTGTTTGACCCTTTAATGTATTGTTGAATTTGATGAGCTGATATTTTGTTGAGGATTTTTGCATCTATGTTCATCAAGAACATAATTTGGCCTGTAATTTTCTTTTCTTGTAGCGTTCTTCTCTGATTTTGGTAACAGAGTAATGCTGGCCTCATGAAAGGAGTTTGGAAGCATTCCTTCCTTTTCTATTTTTTGGAAGAATTGAGATGGATTCGTACTAGTTCTTTAGATGTTTGGTAGGATTTGCTAGTGAAGCCATCTGGTCCTGGACTTTTGTTTGTTGGGAGATTTTTGATTACTGATTCAATCTCCTTACTAGTAACTGGTCTTCTTACATTTTCTATTTCTTCATGATTCAATCTTGGTAGGTTATCTATTTCTAGGAATATATTCATTTCTTCTAGGTTGTTCAATTTTTTGGTATATAATTGTTCCTACAATTATGTATGTATGTATACAATTACCCCTTAACATGAGCTGAGGAAAATATGACATTACTGCAGTGCAAATAGTCTCTTGTGATCCTTTGTATTTTTGTGGTATCAGTTGTATCATTTACTTTTCATTCTGATTTTATTTAAATGTACTCTCTCTTTCCCTTGATGGGTCTAGCTAAAGGTTTGTCTGTTTTGTTTACCTTTGAAAAAACCAGTTATTTTCATTGACCTTTTCTATTACCTTTTTAGTCTTTGTTTCATTTATTTCTACTCTGATCTTTGTTATTTACTCCCCTCTACTAACTCTGGGCTTAGTTCTTCTTTTTCTGGTATGTTTAGGTGTAAAGTTAAGTTGTTTATTTGAAATATTTTGTTTTCTCTTTTTTTTTAAACACTTTTATTCATTTTTGAGAGACAGAGAGGGACAAAGTGTGAGCAGGGGAGGTGCAGAGAGAGAGGGAGAGACACACAGATCCCGAAGCAGGCTCAAGCACAGAGCCCGACGCAGGTCTCAAACTCATGAACTGCGAGATCATGAACTGAGCCGAAGTCGGACACTTAACCAACTGAGCCAGCCAGGCACCCCTGAAATGTTTTGTTTTCTTAATATAGACATTTGTATTATGAACTTCCCTCTTAGAACTGCTTTTGCTACATCCCTTAAGTTTGGGGACGTTGTATTTTCATCTTCATTTGTCCCAAGGCATATTTTTATTTATCTTTTGATTTTTTTTCGACTCATTGGTTGTTTGGTAGCATGTTACTGTGATTTTTTTAGTTTTCTTCTTGTAACTGATTTCTAGAATCCTACCCTTGTCATCAGAAAAGATGCTTGATAGGATTTTAGCCTTCCTACATTTATTAAGACTTGTTTTGTGGCCTAAGATATGATCTATCCTGGAGAATATTTCAAGTGTGCTTGAGAAGAATGTGATTTCTGTTGCTGTTGGATGGAATGTTCTGTAAATGTCTAAGTCCATGTGATCTAAATTCCAATGTTTCCTTATTGATTTTCTGTCTGGAGAATCACCCATTGTTGAAAGTGGGGCATTAAAGTTCCCCACTATCATTATATCCCTGCCCATTTCTCCTTTTGAGTCTGTTAATATTCTCTTCCATGTTTAAAGACGTTTGTGATTACATTGGGCCCAAGTGGATAATTCAGAATATTTCTCTATTTTAAGGTTAGTTTTTTTGTTTTGTTTTGTTTTATTAGTAAAGTTGATTCCATCTACAACTGTGATTCCCCTTTTCCATGTAACCTAACATATTAATATGGCCCAAGAATTACAACATGGACTTTTTGTGGGGGGACATTATTGTGACTACTACATGCACACACAGTAGAGTTTTCTAGAAGTGTGATTGCTTAGGAAATAAGCAATCACGATAGCCATTGCTAAATTGGTCTTAAGTAGCAATGTTGCTTCATATCCTTATCAACAGTACTAGACATTATTACTTGCAAATTTGACATATGTGAAATGGGATCTCATTCTGGTTGTAAATTTCATTTCTCATTACTTGTGAAATTAAGCAGTTTTTCTTAAGTGTGTTGGACATTGGTTTTTTTGCTTCTATGATTTGCCTGGTAATGTACTTTAGTCATATTTTCCTTCTGAGTAACATTTTTCTTATTGATTTCTAGAAGTTATTTGTATGTTCTGAATTTCAGGGAAATAAAACTGCACTAGATTTATCAGTGCTCCCTCAACAAGCTTCAGTCTCCTATGACATGAAATGTACATGATATGAAGATAGGGAATGCTTGCTTTCACTTCCTCCAGAAATATTTTACTCTTCATATACCTTGAGAATCTGATCTGTTTCTTGAGTTAATGGGTCTGACACAGAAAAGATAATAAAACTTCTCTTTTTTCCCTGAGTGAGTCAGATAGTTCCAGCCAGTCTAGATGCCTAGATTAAGCCTCTGGTGTGCCAAGAAGGCTGGAGCATGATCTCCCAGGTATTTGTATTTCATGGTAGAATGAGTCCTAGAACTTAGAGACAATGCTAGTGTCTTTTTTTTTTTTTTTTTTTTTTCAACGTTTATTTATTTTTGGGACAGAGAGAGACAGAGCATGAACGGGGCAGGGGCAGAGAGAGAGGGAGACACAGAATCGGAAACAGGCTCCAGGCTCTGAGCCATCAGCCCAGAGCCCGACGCGGGGCTCGAACTCACGGACCGCGAGATCGTGACCTGGCTGAAGTCGGACGCTTAACCGACTGCGCCACCCAGGCGCCCCAATGCTAGTGTCTTAAAAGGCAAAAACAGATGGGGTTATCTGACTCCTTGAAATTTTATTTACATACTAAATGGAACAGGAAGAGAAGAGAAAGGGATGACTGTCTCCTTCATCTTTATTAACAGAGAAAAATCATTTTTTCCTTATCTTTCATCGATGGGGTATCTAACTACTGGCATAGAACAATTGACTTAATTCTCATCATGTTGCCCTAGATGTAAGGACTAACAATGAGACTTAATGCCATTATTTTAGTGAAGCATTTAATAAGAACCTGGTCTGTGTACATTCATATACAAGTAATAAATATAAAGATTAAAAAATCAATAAAAATAGTAATTCCACTATAACTGCTTTATGTTAAAGTCAAATAGATATTTAAAAGGAAGGATGCAAGAGACAGGAATTGCAAGACACCTGTCTGTCCTAGTTAACCTATCCTGTTTTCGACAAGTGATTTCTTGGTTGTCCTCACTTGAGGGATAAGTTGTTATGGGTTTTGGGGTGCCTGAGTGGCTCAGTCGGTTAAGTGTCTGACTTCAACTCAGGTCACGATCTCTCGCTTCATGGGTTCGAGTCCCGTGTCAGGCTCTGTGCTGACAGCTCAGCGCCTGGAGCCTGCTTCAGATTCTGTGTCTCCCTCTCTCTCTTCCCCTCCCTCCCTCTCTTCCTCTCTCTCTCTCTCTCTCTCTCAAAAATAAATAAATATTAAAAAGATTTTATAAAAAATAAGTTAGAGGTTTTGACATGTTGTCATAATTGACTTTCACTGGGACTCTGACAGGATACACCAAATTCTTTGCAGCCAGGATTCAGATCTCTACAAAGGAAAAATCATTTGAGGTCCAAACAGTAGAAAGTAGAAGAATGGGTAGAAAATCATTCAGGTAATGAATATGAGGAATATCTATCAGCAAGTAGTAACTATTCATTCATAAAGACAGCAGCATGGGGCATAAATCAAAATGTCCCAAATGATTAGATACTTTGGGGGAAAATATTGACCTCCTTTCCCAAGTGAGCAGGAACCAAGCTTTTCAATTTGGCCTTGACTGTCAGGAGCAAAGGCTGGGTGAGATCATGGGCATGGTAGATTTTTCACAGTAGTCTGCAGGAAATACGAAATGAAGACATCATCCTGAAGGGGACAGAAGGGCAACACACAGAGAGGGGCCTTTATACTGTAAGTGGTAAGAAGGTTAGAGAACGAAACCTAGATCCCAATTGAAGGGTCTACAGTAGAACCACACAAGATAGAGCACGGCTTTAGGAAGTACAGCCACAGTGTAACAGAAGAAAAAGTAACTTGGAAGTTGGGATAAGGGGGCCTTTATTGAGCACCTTGTACTGTAAAGTAGCTGTGGACAGAATTGAAAGAGAGAGGAAAGAGAGAGAGAGAGAAAGGGGGGGTAGAGAGAGAGAGAGAGAGAGAGGGAGAATGAGAGAGGAGGGCAAGACTGATGTCCCAGAGAAACTGGAAAATAATGTGAAGTCAATCAGGGGAGGAAAGATAGAGATTCAGTTACTGGAACTATAGAATAAAGTGAGAAATTTTTATGTTATTAGGCTAAAGTAAAAGAGTTATTCCTTCTTTTCTCTCTTTTTTCTTTTTGCCTCTCTAAGTACTTATATTAAGCAAGGATAAATAAAGCTAGTCATTTAACTCCACCCAATGACTCTATGACAAATCATTTCTGTTTTTGAGTAGATGTTTCAAAACAAGAGGAATTTCTTTTAATATGGAGTAATTTTGGAGTACTCACTTCCAAAATTATGCAGTCACTCTAATTTTGTAAATTGAGAGAAGTTTCTTAAAGATGAGTATCTCTGATGCATATGCTTGCATAATTTCTAAATAGCACAATCATATTTAGGAAATATGTTTGCCATAAGATCCAGCATGAAAGTATCTTTAATTATCTATCATAGTATGAAAAAAAAAATAAGGGCTACATCCAGATTTTAAGATCCAGAAGTGTTTGTACCTATTTTAATTGCCTTTTACCCTGCAGTAATATGAACTTGGTAAGGATGGTTTACAACCATTTTCAAAATGTTTCCCAATCTTAAGGCAATTTTAAAGTAACTCTCCCTTCTTTTAAGTATGTGCCAAGCTTGAAATTGCAACACCAAACTATCAAAAACAGCCACACACACACAAAAAAACTAACAAAGAGCCAAAAAGCCAAACTAACAAAAGAGTTATGTTTACTATCTTATACTTTTGTTACTAAGAAAGAGAAGATGGTGTGTTAAAATCATTTGAGATGAAGCCATTGAGAAAATGATAATTAAATGAAATCATTTGAAATACATCTGGCAGTTCATCAAATATAGTATACCGCTTTAAGTAAAGGCGAATACATGATGCTCTAGCGTGGTGTTTGAAATGGGGCTACTGCAATTGAGGAACTGAATTTGAATTTATTTCATTCTAATTTTCTTATCTACATGTCGGATAGCATGGCTGTAGAGAAAGTTAAAGTTGATATGTCAGTGAAGAGAAGAAACGTTCTCTTCATGCTACACTTCACTGAAGAGTTGAGGGGAAATTTTTTTTTTTTTTTAATTTTTTTTTTTCAACCTTTATTTATTTTTGGGACAGAGAGAGACGGAGCATGAACGGGGGAGGGGCAGAGAGAGAGGGAGACACAGAATCGGAAACAGGCTCCAGGCTCTGAGCCATCAGCCCAGAGCCCGACGCGGGGCTGGAACTCACGGACCGCGAGATCGTGACCTGGCTGAAGTCGGACGCTTAACCGACTGCGCCACCCAGGCGCCCCATGGTGGGGGGGGGGAAATTTTTTAAAAGCATCTTACAACAGGTTCAAAATGGAAAATAAACTGAAATTAGTAGAAAGGGTAGTTTAAGTCAACCATACATCAGTATTTTGCTGTCTACTCACACATACGGGATTATGGGAACATTTTACAGGAATTATGGGTCCAAGAGCAAAAGAGAATATAAAAACTTAGAAAATATGAGATATTAATATCAACACAATTGCACTTATTTGGGGGAAAAGTAAATGGTTTTTGCGAACCACGACCTGATCCGTGCTTTGTTTCGAAACTATTAGGGAAATATGGTTACATAATGGTTTCAGTCTTCCCAAATTTACAAGTTACCCGTTTAAAACCTTGGAGTCTCCTCTGTACCTCATGTCACTCAAGAGATACAAGAATTTCAACTTTGGGGCACCTGAATGGCTCAGTCAGTTAAGCGTCCTGATCTCAGGTCATGATCTCGATTTCACGAGTTCAAGCACTGCATTGAGCTCTGTGCTGACAGCTCAGAGCCTGGAGCCTGCTTCAGATTCTGTTTCCCAATCTCTCCCTGCCCCTCCCCCACACAGGTTCCGTCTCTCTCTCAAAAATAAATAAAACCATTTAAAAAAGTAAAAATAAAATGGGGTGCCTGGGTGGCTCAGTTGGTTATGCTTCTGACTCTTAGTTTTGGCTCAGGTCATGATCTCACAGTTCATGAGGTCGAGCCCCACATTGGGCTCTGTGCTGAAAGCTCAGAGCCTGGGGCCTGCTGTAGATTCTGTGTCTCCCTCTCTCTCTCTCTGCCCCTCCCCTGCTCATTCTCTCTGTCTCTAACAAAAATAAATAAAATTAAAAAAGAATTTCTAAAAATTAAAAAAAAAAAAGAATTTCAACTTTAATCTTACTAGAAATTGATATCTTTATTCAGGTAACAGCCCCTGATTTTTCACTATATGAAGACCTTTGGACAAGGTAGCGATAGGAATTAGTAAAAAAAAAAAAAAAAAAAAAAGAAACTAAGTAGGAAGACAAAACTATGCAGGTATCAAATGTTTGATAAACTAACAAAAGGCATCAACAGTAAGAGAGTGACCTGCTGAGTACCTGGGAGGATTCCCGAGCTGTAAACTGTAGGCAACACTGCTGAGTGCTTCAAAACCAAGAAATGAGGGTGTGACAGCGACCCCTAGGTCTTCTGGAACCTCAGATGCATGTATTCGTCTGTATGAGTACAAATGCCTGTGGACAGCCCATCCTCTATTATTTCTCTTTCTATAATCTGCCCTTTGCCTAAACCTGAACTGATGAAACCGGATTAGAGCTGATAAGAACTGAAGTGAGAGGAAGGATAGGTTGTCATTGTCCCTTGATGTCCTTGCCCACTTTCACTCAGCACCAGTAGCCACTGTGTGTTGTGACTGTGACGTGAGTGTGAACCCTCCGCCTGAAGGTCACTGAAACTTGTCTCAGGTCTGAATGGCCTACGTTATTATGAAGTTGAACCACTCAAAATTACCAATATCCAATCATTTTTTTACCTACAAAAGTGGTAATTTCAAATGTTCAACTTATAATATTGGTAGGTGTAATTCAAAGAATCTTGATTTTAGTAATAATTATTATAAAAATAAAATTAATGTATACATTATTGTTTCAAATAGTATTTTGAAAGAAAAGCAATTTGTTTCAATTTCACATAACATAGAAAATTTAAATTCTTTCCATTTGCCAGTCTTTGTTATTATAATAGGAAATAGTGAGACACGGTCCCAATTTCTTATCTAAGTCTTACTTTCATTTGTGTGTCTCCCTCATTCACAAAATAAAGATTCTGGTTTTATAGTAAACAAAAATGGACTACTAGTCTCTTTGGAACTTCAGCTTTCTTAATTGGATCATCTCCTCAATAATCTCTTTTTTAATGCTATCTTATAATGTGAAGTATTATCAAATATCAGTAAGGTGATTTAATTTAATAACAGAGAAAATATTTTAGGCTAAGAAGTAGAGTTAAGAATATGTAGTTCGAGCCCCGCATCAGGCTCTGGGCTGATGGCTCAGAGCCTGGAGCCTGCTTCCGATTCTGTGTCTCCCTCTCTCTCTGCCCCTCCCCCGTTCATGCTCTGTCTCTCTCTGTCTCAAAAATAAAAAACAAACATTAAAAAAAAAAAAATTAAAAAAAAAAAAAGAATAATGAAAATTACAGAAAGAATATTTAAAAAAAATTTTTTTTTCAACGTTTATTTATTTTTGGGACAGAGAGAGACAGAGCATGAACGGGGGAGGGACAGAGAGAGAGAGAGGGAGACACAGAACCGGAAACAGGCTCCAGGCTCTGAGCCATCAGCCCAGAGCCCGACGCGGGGCTCCAACTCATGGACCGCGAGATCGTGACCTGGCTGAAGTCGGACGCTTAACCGACTGCGCCACCCAGGCGCCCCCAGAAAGAATATTTTAATGAGTGGTAATGTGCACTAATACGAAAAGATATTCAAGATATGTTAAAGTGACAAAAAGCAAGGCACAGAATACTGTATGATTTTCTGTTTTTTGTGAAAGACAGAGGAGAAAATGAACATATCTCCATAAAAACAGTAGCAGCATATATAATAAACTAGTAAAAGTGATGAAGAGGATGAAAGCAGGGTGGAAGCAAGAATAGTAACTGTAGGGGCACCTGGGTGGCTCAGTCAGTTAAATGTCCGACTCTTTTTTTTGGTTCAGGTCATGATCTCACGGTTTGTGAGTTTGATACCCACGTTGGGCTCTGCACTGGCAGCACGGAAGCCTGCTTGGGATTCTTTCTTTCTCCCTGTCTCTGAGCCTCCCCTACTTTCTCCCCAAATAAATAAATAAACATTAAAAAAGGGAATCATAACTATATATGTCTTTATAAGTTAAAAGTTAAAAGATATCCTTGTAGGTATTTTAATTGGCACCAGTTTATAATTTTAATGTTTTCAATATACAGCTGTTACAGAGATGCCTGGGTTTAGCTATAGCAGCATTTTAGGAAAGAAATTCTCACAAATGTTATGTGAAAGATAACTAATATTTAGTACAATGGTTCTCAAATTTTATTGTGCATAAAATCTCCCAGATGCTTTGCTAAAAATCCATATTCTTAGTGCCTAACCCAGATTATAAATTAATAGGTTTGAAGTAGAGTTTAAGAATATGAATTTTAATAAACCCTAGGTAATGGTCATCCAAAAATTTATTGACCCTACTTTAAGTAATACTGTTTTATATTAGGGCATCTAATATCTTTACATTTTAATGCTATTGCAACATTAATAGGTTCTCAAATATTAAGAGAATAAATGTCTAAAAATAGTTTTTTCTTAAAAGGAATTGATTTTTTGATCATGGTTTAATTTTGCTCATTAGCTAATTTACAAGTTAATATTTAGAAGTCCAAATCTTTCTTTATATGTGACATTCACTGGTAAGGTTATATAATAAGCCATAAGAAGACAGTAAAGAACATTATAGGTTTATCATTCAAATAATAAAGAAAGACTCTATAGCAATTACAGAGTAAAATTGAAACTTTTAAAGTGAGTAGTAGACATTGTGAATCTTCATACCTGTTCATCTCCTGAACTTCATTTCAACATTTAGGAAGTTCTCTCAAGTGTTAAGAGGCAGAACCTACCCTTATATTCAGAAGCTGGATACTCTCTTTTCAAAACATTATTTAGAGCTGCAACCAGACATGTAGAAAGCCTAGAAAAAGCAAAAGTGGGTACAAGTAGGTTAAAAGAAAAGTAGGTGGCAGAAGGATTGGCTAAATCAAATTTTACACATTAATAAAGACTATGACCATGTTAGTAACATTTGATCTATAAATAAGGGATGGGGAGGCACCTGGGCGGCTCAGTCGGTTAAGTGTCTGACTTTGGCTGAGGTCATCACCTCACAGTTTGTGAGTTCGAAGCCCTGCATCAGGCTCTGTGCTGATAGCTCAGAGCATGAAGCCTGTTTGAGATTTTGTGTCTCCCTCTCTCTCTGCCCCTCCCCTGTTCACATTTGCTCTCCTTCTCTCTCTCTCTCTCTGTCAAAAATAAACATTAAAAAATTAAAAAACATAATAAAAATAATAAAAATAAAGGTTGGTAATTTTAACATTCTACTGTTAGAAATACACTGATCTGTGTTAAAGGTGATAAGCAATTTCTAGTAGTTGTTTCCTTGGTGATATGATATTCATTACTGGAACATCTTTTTTTTTAATGTTTATTTACGTTTGAGAGACAGAGAGACAGAGCACGAGTGGGGGAGGGGAAGAGAGAGAGGGAGACAAAAAATCCAAAGCAGACTCCGAACTCTGAGCTGCCAGCACAAAGCCTGACATGGGACTTGAACTCATAAACCATGAGATCATGACTTGAGCCGAAGTCAGATGCTTAACCAACTGAATCACCAGGGCGCCCCATTACTGGAACATCTTTTCAGCATATCATTTCACAAGGTGTAAACATTAAACTATTTCATGCCCATGGTTTGTATATTGACTTAGTTTCTCATTGATATTTACTAAATATTAAGACTGCTTTCATATATTACTAATCTTCTTTGACAGTAACTTTTAGCTACCAGCAGATAAGGTTTTTTCTTTATACCTTGTCATGAAGTTATTTGCATGAAAATATGTAAATGTGTAATTGGTACTTCTATTTTAACACACTTTGCTTCAGTATTTTTTTTTAATTTTTTAAATGTTTTTTTAATTTATTTTTGAGACAGAGAGACAGAGCGTGAGCAGGGGAGGGGCAGAGAGAGAGGGAGACACAGAATCTGAAGCAGGCTCCAGGCTCTGAGCTGTCAGCACAGAGCCCGATGCGTGGCTCAAACTCACAGACCTCGAGATCATGACCTGAGCTGAAGTCAGACACTTAACCGACTGAGCCACCCAGGCGCCCCTGCTTTAGTATTTTTAAGTGAAATAAGCAATAATTTCTCTGTAAAGAGAAATATGCTAAAATGTTTCACAAGTATTTTCATAACATTGTGTTTTATATGGTAGGTTTTCTCAAAAGAGAAATCATTTCCATATATCGCATTTTGAAAATGAATATGTCCAGGTATCCCAGAAAACATGGATTGTAATCATATATAGATTACTGATTTAAAATTGTCCCAGGCTTATAGAAAAAGGAATATTGTTGCAAAGGAATCCAATTCAACAGATTTCCAATGCAGGGCGTTATTATGTCTTCACATGAACTTTTATTGAAGAATTCTCACTGGGAAATAAGTAAACACTAAGAGAGCCCAAGCTATGAAAAATCCATTTAGACCACTTTGAATATCATGCTAGATGCTATTAGACATTTATAAAGTGATTCATGTTGACACTCAGGAGTTCCGATTTATTTATTTTATATAATAAAAACACAACTTTCCATGAAAATTTGATGCAATATAAGAATTACTCTGAAAATTCAGTTTCTTTCATTTAAAAAGTTCCAATTGAATTACCACTTCCAGTAGAAATACTCATAAAGTTGTCAGTTTGTGTCAGCAAACTTCATGAGAAAGGCAATGTAAATTTTAAAATAAAGCAAATTTAACCTACTATTTATAGCAACTTTTCTTAAAGTGATATTCTTTTTTAAAAAAATGTTTTTTTAATGTTTATTTGTTTTTGAGAGACAGAACATGAGTGGGGCAGGGGCAGAGAAAGAGGGAGACACATAATCTGAAGCAGGCTCCAGGCTCCGAGCTGTCGGCACAGAGCCCCACATTTGGCTCGAACCCAAGAACTGCGAGATGATGACCTTAGCTGAAGGTGGATGCTTAACTGACCAAACCACCCAGGTGCCCCGGCACATGTATACTTTTAAATGTATGTATGTTTTATTGGAAAAGAGTGAATAGATTTTTGGTTTTATGTAATGCAGGCTGTGTAATTTAGACTGCAACTTACACATAACACAATTTTAAAACTATACAAAATATTTCAAATACCTTCTCTAGAATATTAAAGAGAAAACAACAGTACTCTGACAAATAACAACAGGTTGACAGTTGTCCCCTCAGTAGCGAAATGAAATCAAAAGACTGTAATAATTTATCAATATGCTGAAACTAAACATCTTTTATCTAAAAGAAACTCCTTTCAGTATGGGACCTAAAATAAAGCCATTCTCAAACCAAAAATGAAAGAATTCACCACTAGCAACTGATGCTAAAGGAAATTATACCAGATAACAAGTGAATAATGCAGGGAAAAACAAAAAAAAACAAAAACGAAGAGCACGGAAGCTACCACATATGTGGGACAACTAAATTAACATTGGCTTGTAAACTAATAATAAATTTAACAACAGTAATAATAATGTTTCATGGCATTTAAAAGTATATAGTGTGGTGTTAGCCTGGGGATACAGAAATAGGTGAGTGGGATAGAGCGTCTAGCAACGGACTCAGTGATGTATATATACTTGGCATATGACAGACATGGTTTTGCATAGAAGCGCAAAAATAAATGGTCTTCAGACAATTAAGTATTCATGTGGAAAAATGAAATAGGGCTCTCCTCCAGACTACCAATATTCACAGAACTAAATGTAGAAGAGAAAAACGATAGACAATAGAGATTTTAGGAGATAATAAGGAATATCCTGATAATATTTGGACAGGAAAATATTTCCAAAACAGGATGGAAAAATAAATAATGATAAATAAAAGATTTATAAATTCAGCTACATTAAAAGTCAGAATTTCTGGGGCGCCTTGGTGGCTCAGTTGGTTAAGCGTCTGCCTCTTGATTTCTGCTCAGGTCATTTCTCAGGGTTAGTGAGTTTCAGCCCTGCATCAGGCTCTGCATTGACCATGTGAATGGAGGCTGCCTGGAATTCTCTCTCTCTCCCTCTCTTTCTGCCTCTCCCCTGCTCTCTTTCTCTCTTTCTGTCTCTCAAAATAAATAAATAAACTTTAGAAAAAAAATCTAAAGAAAAAAAAAGTAAGAACTTCTGTTAAGGGCACCATTGGGTGTGTAAACATGCAAATCACATAACAGAATACAGTTAACAGCATATACAAAGAGCTTGCTTCCAGTACATATAAAGAATGCCTACAAATCTTAAACAGAAAAAGGCAACCCAAAGGAAAACTAGCAAAGATGAAGAACGGCCACTTCACAAAAGAGAATATGTAATTGGCTGATCTACACATAAAAAGGTACAACCTCATTATAAATCAGGGAGTTTAAAATGAAACTCCTCATGAATTATCACTATGCAGGCACCAAAATGGAAATAATAAAAATATGACAGAAAGCATTAGAAAGAATGTGGAACAACAGGAATTCGTACGATGCTCCTAGGAAGATAAACTGGTACGATGACTTTGTAAAAAGCACCCTGAAATTATCTACTAAAGTTGAAAATATACAAAGCCTAAGGCAAGCAAATCTACTCTTATACCTTGAGCCATGGAAATTGCAGGCATATGGATCCCTAGGAAATAAGCATGAGTATGTGGATAGCAGCCTTGTAGGAATGCCCTAAAAATCCATCAATAGCAAAATAGATAAATATATCTTGATTCATTCATACAATGGAATCATAAAATAAAAGGAATGAATGGAACTGAAACATTATTGACAAAATTGTAAAAGCAGTA
The DNA here is from genome assembly GCF_018350155.1 of Leopardus geoffroyi. Taxonomy (NCBI): domain Eukaryota; kingdom Metazoa; phylum Chordata; class Mammalia; order Carnivora; family Felidae; genus Leopardus; species Leopardus geoffroyi. The sequence continues at coordinate 86,181,079 of NC_059341.1, forward strand.
CAGAGCAACAGAAGTCAAACACAGAAGAAATACATGTATTTGCTTGTTTTTTTTTTAACTTTATTTATTTACTTTGAGATAGTGCATGCGTGTGAGCAGGGGAGAGACAGTGAGAGAGGGAGAGACAGAATCCCAAGTGGGCTCCGTGCTGACACCACAGGTGGTGCAGGGCTCCACCTCATGAACCTTGAGAGCATGACCTGAACAGAAATCAAGAGTCAGATGCTTAACTGACTGAGCCACCCAGGCACCCCAGAAATACATGTATTTCTGCATGATTTAATTTGTATAAAGTTTTAGAATAGCAAAAACTAAGTTACAGTACTTAGGAATGCATTTTGGGGTTTAGAAATATAGAGAAAAACAAGGAAATGATTACATAAAAGTTGAGGAAGGGAGGTGGAGAGTAGAAAAGGGCAATTGGGGAACTTCTGGGAATTCACAATGTTCTCTTGACCTGGGTAGTTTAATTGCTGTTCACTTTTTAATAATTTGAAACTGTGTACATTTATGTTTTGTATATTTTTTCTGTGTGTAACTTCATCATATTTTAAAAGAGATAAAAATTTTAATGGAAATAACTAAATTCTGGAAATCAAATGTTTAGACACAAAACCTGAAATGGTATAAAGATTAAGAAAATAGGAACATGAAAAAATTATATGACATACTTCAGAGGAGGTTGATAGATCTAAAAGTATAAATTAATATAGTACTTGAATTGAATATTTAAAACACTCTTAAGATCCCATAGGAGAAACAGTAAACAACTTGACAAATCTGGGAAGTAGATTTTTTTATTTTTGTTTTTAAAATCTCAGTCTTCTGACTTATGCTAATACTAACTTTCCTGTAATAAAGCATGTGGGAAAAAGGCCCTGCGCCCCCTACTTCTGAGCACACCCAAGAAAATAAATTTGTCTTCCATTACAGAAAAGAGTGATTAAGAAGTAGAATGAGAGGGGAAAATATAAGGCAGTAACAACTAGAGAAAAAGGGTTTATGGCATTAATATTATTTTTAATGGTAAATGCTAATGAGGCATAATAAAGAATCATGATTTTATGATTAAATAGTGACTGAAGGGAAAATCTCAGGCCATAAATGTGATGTCAAAAACCGACCAAGAAGGTAAAATACATCAAATAAAACAGGCAGAAAAAAATGCTGTAAGACAACAATGAAAATCTGTATACCGTATCTCTAAGAGACAGAGATATGGAATTAATACATAGTGTGTGTGTGGAATTTCAATTTCTGTCTATAGCTTCAAGAATGAGAAAATAATTGTAATGTACACAACATTAAATCTTCATTATAATAAAAAAGTATGAAAGTTGCATGAGGATGAAAAAAGAAGTAATATAGTAGAGTGAATTGTAAAGAACTATTAAAACTGAGAACAGGTCCAAAATGGAGTCACTTATGCAAACCCCTGGTCACCCAACTGAGACTTGACTTAATTATGGTTCGGTTCTCCCAGAAATGGAATCTTAAACCAGATAATTAGGAATCACCTGATCAGCACAAGTTAGGTAAGGAAAGTAACCTTGAAATAACCAAGTGCTGTTTTGCCTGGTATAACTTCCTTGTCCCTGTTCCCCTCTGCCTGTAAAAGTCTTTCATTAAAAACAAACAAACAACAAATATATATATATATATATATATATATATATATATATATATATTTAATATTTATTTATTTTTGAGAGAGAGACAGAGCATGAGCGGGGGAGGGACAGAGAGAGAGGGAGACACAGAATCCAAAGCAGGCTCCAGGCTCTGAGCTGTCAGCACAGAGCCAGATGCAGGACTCCAACTTGCTAGCCATGAAATCATGACCTGAGCTGAAGTCGGACACTTAACCAACTGAGCCTCCCAGGCGTCCCTGAAAGTTCATTTTAGACAGCTCCTTGGAGTTCCTTTCTATCTGCAGGATTAGATGCCACTGATTCATGAATTATTAAACAAAGCCAATGAGATCTTTAAAATGTACTCAGTTGAATTTTTTTTTTAATGGCCAAAATAAATTTTTTCTTTGCCTTTTAAGGCATCAATATCCACCTGCTCCCACCTCCATGAAAATTCCTTATTTAAGGGGATTCTGCTCCTCGGCTGTCCCTCAAATGTACATATTTTCTGTGGTTCCATCCTTGAGCCTCTTCTATTTTTTCTCTGTTTTCCTTGATGTGATTAAAATCATCCTTTCAAGTGATTAAAATCACCTACATATCACTGATTTCCAAACACAGCCCTTATTTCTGTTGTTCTCATTGCCTGCTGGATATTTCAACCCAATCCCTCCATTTTCCATTTCCCCAAAGGAATATATAACTTTTCTGTGCAGAATCACAATTCTGAAATCAGAAATTCTGAATCAGAATTTCTTACATGTGTGATTTTGGCAAACAGTATTAACCATGCATGTAAGTAATTCACGTAGAAATCTTGAAAAATTCCCTGAGCTCCCTTTTCTCTGTCAGTGACATTTTCAACCTTCTCCTCATATACATGCACAGAGATCATCATCATCATCTTCACCTTTGCCATTCTTACCAACACTCTCCACATAATTTTGTTCTCTATGACACTGCCAAAATTCCCTTCTTAAAAAGCAAGCCTGAATGTATAATATAGTTGCCTGCTTCATGTTCTCTACTACTTCATAATTCTTCCGCTTGTCACTTGGAGAATTTTTAAGCCAGCATATAACAATCTAGTTTTATATCTAGTTTTCTACTTCGTTTACATGCCCATCTCTACCAGAATGTAAATTCCTCAAGAGTCACTCATGGGCTTCAATCCTCAAAATAATCAATATAAAATACCAGAAATGTATGGACTGGATGCATTCTTTGCATGGTTGCTTGCTGTAGACTGAGCATGCTTTAAAGCAGGAATTATTATTTTTTTAAATAGTTTATTTTTTACTTTACATCCAAGTTAGTTAGCATATAGTGCAACAATGATTTCAGGAGTATATTCCTTAATGCCCGTTGCCCATTTAGCCCATCCCCTTCCCAGAACCCCTCCAGGAACCCTCTGTTTGTTCTCTATATTTAATAAGAGTCTCTTGTGTTTTGTCCCCCTCCCTGTTTTTGTATTATTTTTGCTTC